>NC_056038.1:7814462-8119282 GCF_004379255.2 Salvia splendens
TTATAAGAAAAAATAACAGTACTAAAAGCATATACATCAGACCTCATAGGCACAACCGCACAAGAAATTTTGTTTTGCGTGTAGGGCAGTTCATTCAAAGAGGAGAATTACAGTGGTGATATGAAAATTTGAAATCTAACTGTGTTCTAAACCAGCACTAACCAAGTCATTTGGTATTCAACATCCCTATGATAAGGGTATGACCGGAGTTCACCTGCAAATCACTCAACACCGTCGAATAACACTCAACTCACCCCTCTCACACCCGATTATCAATGAAACAGAGAACTAAGGGGAATCGATATTGTATTGCAACTAATAAGAACAGAATTACACTGGAAAATGAGAATTGCGAAAGGAAATATGCAGAGAACTATCCTTCGGATCACAGATCCTTAGGCCCAAGCTAATCACACAATCAACATGATTTGGTAGTGGTCCCCTCCTTTTATAGATGCCTCCTCCGTCACCCTTCCTCACGTCCGTTAATAACCACCTTGACGTCCCTTCCTTCCTCCATGCCACCTCATCCCTTGCTGATTCGGATATAGCACGTGCCTTTATTCATGATATTACCTCCTACATTTAGCTAAGATAGGATACATGCACGTACACGTCCCCATCAGTCGTGCATGTATCACCCTATTCCCTACCAAACCCAGAATATGTGATTTCAAACAAAGATAGAACTATTACACAGCATAACGAACCCAGCATAGGCAAGGCATGCATTAAACTTCCAATCCAAAATGATGCTAGAAAACCCTAAGGGGGCCGGGGGCAAAAAAAGAGTTCAAGCTATTCTAGTGTTTACCCTGATGGATTGATTAATTTTTAACTTGGTTGATCATCTTATCCTCTAAATATTCAATCATATGCTTTATGAAGCTATCCTAGCACTTAAAGCAAACGCCCCCTAACTCTCTTGGTGAATAATCTTTAACGGATATTGGTAGATACAGCCTCGGACAGAATTTGGCAACAGGTAGTTTCGGAAAGTACTCTAATCACACTCCCTATTCATCAATGGAAATGTTAAATTCGATAAGCTTCCAAATTCCAACACAAGCACACACAAACAGTAGCTACTGCATCTAGTAAACTAGGCCATGTTTAGCATAATCGTAGACAGCCGCAACGCAACGCAGTAAGATTCAAACAAGAAAGAGGAAAATCACGATTGAAATTCTGAACCGAATCAACGGCAACTAAGAGAGAATAGGGGGCGGGGTTACCAGAGAGGAATGGGGACTAGTTGTAATAGAGCTCAAGGCCCATTCCGTCGTGGATCTCGTAGTCCTTGAGGGTGATATGGTCCTTGTAGACGGTGTACCATTTCTGGATTCTGATCTTGTCGGCGCGAGTCCCCGTCTGCGCCGCCACAAGCTTCTTAAGGTCGCCGATCGTGTCGTCGTCGTTGCACTTGACCCGGACCTTCTTCCCCAGTCGATCGTTCAATACCACCTCAATCATGTTTACACTTGCTCTGCAAACCCTAGAATGTGGAATTCTGGCCGCTTTTCTTCCTATTTATTCAAATTCTAACGCGGAAAGGTGGAATCTGATCCGGGCCGGTCCACACAAAACCGAGTAAGTATAAGTGGAGTTAAATTCAATATATTTAATCTCCTCAAAATAAAATTCGACTCGTATTTCTCAAGATTGAGTTATTTACAACAATATATTTAATATCTTTAAATCTAACTTTACTCTCTTGAATTATTTATTTTATCACCTATCTTTCCTTTTAACTAGCTAAATTTGTGTTCCTTAATTTTTATCTGAAATTCTGACCGAGGATTATATGAGGAAAATATAGTACTCCACCTGTGATCAAAATTATCCAAATAATGGTGATTAATCAAAAAACATGAATCTGTCTAAAAATTACAAAGATATAACATTTATAGGAAAAGAAAATTTTCACATTCGTTTAACATCTCATTCCACTTCTTGGCGACGAAGGATTTGACGAGTAGGCCTCAGTTTGAAGATGATGAACGTAGAGTATGAAATGAAAAGGTTTACTGATTCATTTTGATGATCTAACCACCCCTTGATTCACACCGTCTCATCTCTGCAAACAACGCATTCACTAAGGTGAAAAAAATCACTTGATATTTCATTTTACACAACTAATCATCTTTCATAGTAAGCAAATGCAAACGTCAAATGCCCCCAGAATACTTTGTCAAAACTGAACCAGCCCTCAATTAAATAGTCCAGACACAACTACGCAGCATCATGTCAGTCATACCGTACTGTACCAATGGCAGCGGCATAACTCCTCCATCATTCCGGTCGAGGTTGATTATATCTTATTCCGACACCACAACTTCCTGATCAACACTCCAATAGTTAGAATCGTTGAATTCCTTTTTAACACCAGCACTGCCATCATCCGACTCCCCTGGTTTTGTTGGTATGATATTCCTTTTCAAGGGCCCAGCTTCCCCTACAATTCCTTCCTTGAGAGCATGCTCCGTAGCTTTTTGTGTACCTTCTATCTCCACACCAACAAACTCAACATCCTCTTCGAACAAAGATGGTGCAGCAACACTCCTCTCACTACAATCAAACATATCTGACTCTTGGGAATCAGCACAACTGGATTTCCCATTTGGTAGGGCGCCTCCTCCACTTGAAGTGGTACTTATCGAAGCATTACTGGCCTCTACCAAATGCACATTGTTGTCTGTCGTGCCGCCTTCATCTTCAAAGGGGTTCAGGCTAGAGCCACCAACTTGAAGGTCTGCTGAAACTTCGCCCCATGCTACCCATTCAGGCATTGGCCTGTCTTCAAATGGATCCTCATATTCTGGTGCTTCAAATTGAAAGAAACTCAGGTCACCAGTTCTCTCATTCATTGACTCTACACCACTAGAGTTGTTTACAATGAGCTCATCAACAAAAGGATTTGTGGTAGCAGATGAGCCATTGCTAGAAGTTTTACTTGCTGATGATTCCTCAATCTCTCCTACCACTACCTCATCATCAGCACTGTTGTCACTACCATTAGATGTACCATTGAACTTAAGATCATTACCACCAGATTGGTCATCTTGGAACGCAAACCAGTTGGAATTTGCGAACAAACTGCTGCATAGAAACAATAAGAAACATCACATAACAATGAGATGTGCCTATAATCTTGAAGCCATTCTAACAAAACTCACTTTTATTTTGCCATCTGGCATTCTGCTATGAAATGTTACACTAATACCTCATCAGAATACCAACAGACAGACCCTAGAAGTCAAACTATTCAATTTCTGCACGCAAATTTTATTCAGAAAAGTGAACTGACAGAACTCACCTCCCTTGGTCGTCACCCAACCTTAAGGATGAAATTACAACTTCTGCAGACTCGTCGTCGAAGTAAACATCCTAGAAATTTCATCAAATTTAATGGGTCAACACTCAGGCAATTTAAATAAGGATCAATACTGCCAAAAATAACCAGCATGGTTGTTCTCCAAAATAAAGGAATGTGAATAAAAATGACATTTTATTAGAAGTTTTGCAATCAAGTAAAATAGGAGGCCACACTACCTCATCGTCGCGATCAATAGATCCATTTCCCTGCACAAGGAATACACAGATCAGTGGGTATCTTCATGCATGGAGAAAATTATCGCATTTGCTCCATCTAAATGCTTGCAATAATTATTGATGAATGTCTTATACAGTTTATTTGTGCTTGGAAAAAGATATCTTCATACATGGAGAGTTAAATTCAGGTTTCTTTATACTAATTGTTGGCAGTTATGCTAGAGTTAAGGCAATTAGAACAGAACAAAAAACCTAGAAAAATGAATAGAAGTATAGAACTGAACAGAAAATCCTCATACAAAATGTCCCAAAATCCAAGGCTAAAACTACTTATTTGACTCCAGTCCGACTAACTCTAACAGATAAAGCTGACTCTAACAACTCGTCTCCTCAACGAAACAAATAACTAATACTCCTTTGAATGGCACAGGATTTTAATGAGAGAGAAGAGAGAAAGTTTACTCCAAATATGGAAAGAGGACATCTTGGTTGCGACAAACTATTAAGGAAAGGTCGACATATTGAATGGGATGGAGGGAGTGATTACCAATTAATAATCAATGATATCTATTAACTGCTCCAAAGCTATGAAAGTATAAGACATCCCAAATCGGCCATGGCTTCAAGCTATTTCTACCCTAAAAAAACAGATTCCCCTTTGCTGCACAGTGAGCCCAGGAGAAGTTGTATGTTGTTTGCAAGTGTATGGCAGTGAAGAACTCCTTAGTTGACTCAATTCCTTCCAGTCGCAATGAGCAAAGCTGTCGTAGATCCTTGTTGAGGCAGAGGAATTTGTTGGAAGAGGAGCGCCCCTTAGTGGAAGGAACGTCCTTGTAGTAAGAGAGGCAGCAATAAGAAGATTTGTCGGGATAGAAGCACTCCGTCAAGAAAATTAAGGCGTTATCACGGAAACAGGAGGTTGAGGTGGAGGCGGCAGAGTCAGTCACCATATCAGGAAGTGGAGGTGGAGGCGGCAGAGTCAGTCACCATATCAGGAAGTGGAGGTGGGGGCAGGATTTGCACAACTCAACCCCTAATCTGACACTAACAGATAAAAGCTGACTACTAATCCGAACTCTATCAGATAAAAGCTGAATCTAAAGACCTCTTACAACTCAACTCCTCAAAGAAACAAATAACTTAATAATTAATAATCAACAATCTCTATCAAGTTACCTCGGCATTATCATTATCATATATGTTGTATCTAAATGCTTGGCTCAAATTATTTGCCAATGCTGCAACATCATAATCCCTGTCATGAACATCTTCCTCATCACTATCCCTGGTCCTGTCTTGAAGTGCAGGTGGCCGGCTGCAAAGAAGAGATAGTTATAATTTTCAGGATTTAAAGTCTAATAGGGTTGAAAAAACATGCCGTCATTGCCATGTGGAGAGGGAAATAAAGGATTTGCGATAACCCAAATATTAATAAACACAGTGATCAAAAGATAAAATTGAACACCACCCACACCATCAACCACACAGCTAGTCTGTTAAAATCAATATCAGAGGCAGGAACGTAAAAAAAACTTTACTATCACTATGTACTTGTGAGCTTCGTCCTTATTCTGACTCCTCAGCAAATTTATCAAAGACTAAAATTTGGAACATGTTTCACTACTGACTAAACTTTGGTAGCAATAAGATAACATTAATAAACACCTGCAACCATCACAATCTGTTCATGCCCATTGGGGGAGAAAGGAGAGAATGCATACCCACAAGCCCACCGGTGAACATTCTCCACTATGTTACGCTCCTGTAAGATAGTAGTCTGCCACTCATTCCACTCACTGTTTTCCTGAAAAGCATACGAAATATATCATAAACCTATGATAATCAAATTGAGAAACATAGGAAACATGTTTGCATACTACCTTACTAAACAAAAATCAAGGTTTTATTAGAATAATCTATGCACCTTAGATATATATAAGAAGCAGGAACTGCCATCAATTTCAATATTGGAGGAATTTTGAACTTGTAGCTAACCTGGAGATGCTTTTGAATTTCATCATTTCCCATCTGAATTAATTTATTTGATATACGTGTCAAGTGCCCAAAGTATCCTGCTCGAGGAGCATATCTTCCGGATGCTGGCACAGTTGGCTGCTAAACCACAACTACATGTCAAAACTCAAAGAAGAATAGAAAAATGGTAAGCACAAGCTTTGTGATTGTGCACGACAATCAATCAATCGATCATATTAAACAGAATGCAAAAGTAAGAGAACATCATTGTATCCAGATTATATTATCTGGCTTCCTGAACCACACTACTAACATTCTCAGCTTTCCAGTTCTTGAATGAACAGAACAGTCTACACAAAAGACATGCACGCATGAACAATCAGACACTAATTCGGGAAAGTTTACCTGATTCAGTTCACCAAGTGTTGAATTTTTCTCAGCTTTAAGAATCTTTGGTACCAAACTACAGTCGACAAGAAGATGATCAATAATGGCATTACGTTTGCTTTCCAAGCATGAATATAAAATGCTCTCCACGTGATGATGTAAAGCATTATTGTATGGGTACCTGCACCAGAAAAAGAGGATAATTGGAGAGAGGATAAGGCAATACATCTTCAAATGTAGAGACACAGAGCTCCATTATGGCCATACTTTGCTTCTTAACATAATATAACTATGAAGGAATAAGCTAAGTAGTAGTAGAAAATGAAAAGTCCTACTTGAAAAAGAGATCAATGACTCTGTGAATTGCCCCAGAGCTGACCAGTTCCTTCTCTGCCACTTCATTGCCAGTTTTTAGCAGCACAGCAAGGAATTCCACAACCTGAAATCAGGTACCACAGTGATAATAAAGTTGAGGACGGAAGCAGAGTCACGCCAACGGCAAAGTATACAATTTTCCTACATTTCTAAATGAATTGTGCACGTTATATCTCATAGTATTATATTGATGTAAAAAAGAGTAGAAAACTAGAGCCCACGCATCAAGATAGAATTATTGAATTATTGTACAAAAGCAGTAGTATTGGCTTGTTACCCCCACAATAATACTGCGCTGGCTTCTATATTCAATTAATTATTACAGTAAAAAGTAGTCACGCAACTTTGGGATGATCTCATAATCTAATGTGATTGCAAATGCAGGGTAGGGAAGAAAAGGTAATGAGAAAGCCACAAGAACATGTTAGCTAACCTTCAATCGATGCTTTCCAAGTGGAGGCCTCAGTTCACCATATGTCACTGGTAAAACCTTCTCATCGGATGAAACATTCAAAAGCATCAGGAGCTCTCCTGAGCAAACAAAAAAATTCAGGCTTACAAAAAATGTTTTAGGAAATCAGAAACCATGGACATGTATAGAGAATGAAATAAGAACCTAAATGTAGTTAGTGTTACTTGTTAGTGGCTTCAGAAAATTTGTGTTGTTCAGAAATGCAAAAGGCAACTACTACTAATGAGCTATATCCAGCTCCTTCTTTTCACCTCAAACACCACATTATATAAAATCCATTTAATCAACAATTTACAGTTAGATACCTAGTTTGGGGAGCATAGCACCAACTGTGTCTGGATTGACATGCACTGGTGGTTCATACACATGTTGGCTTCTGAACGAGTAAATTACTGGTGAAGGCATTGATCTTTTTGGATCCAATAGTGAAATACAAACAGAAATAGAGTTGACAAGGGCAGATTTTGAACAGGAGTCTTCAAGTGCATGACCAAATATTCTACCCACGAAGCTGCACATTAGGGAAAGTAGTGAGATTATGCATATACACAAACGTCTGTGGTTAAAATATATGTATTTGACAGTTACGAACCCTGGACTTGATAGTTTAGTGGCAAGAGGAGATGGCATGTTCCTAGTAATAGCGCATAATGTTTCTGCTGCATTAGCATGTACTTCAGGAGGATTCTGGGTGACAAAGAAATTGTATTTTCAGACAGCACAAACAGGACTGAGCCATTATTTGAAGTGAGCACTAAGCAAACAATTCCTCAAACTTACAAGCTAAACCAGCCAAACATTATGGTAAATCCTAGTCCTTTTAAGTTCATATTTTCAATCTCAGAAAAAGCCATGTTAAGATCTGGAAGAATGAAAAACCTGAGTGAAATCCAAGTTACAACTTAAGAATGGTAACGGATAGTTTGATCGGCCCAAGATGCACAATAGCACAAGCAATGAACACCTATGAAGTTCTTCCTCATTATATTATTTTAACAACCAATCCCTGATAAACAGCAGATTGGTATTACCAAGCATGACTTAGCAGTTCCATCAGCAAGTACAAACATAGAAGACCATATGAACTTAATCAAACACAACCAAGCATTGGATTATATCATGTTGCCAACCAAAGGAGGCAATGCAATTATTTGATAGCATATTGAGTAAAATATCACTCCCTCCATTTCCTAAAAATAGGAACTTTGGAAACGGCACGTGTTTTCATGCAAAATTGGTAAAGTAAGAGAGAGGAGGAGAAAAATGAGTAAAGTAAGAAAGAGGAGTAGAAAAGTGGTGAAATTAGCGTTGGTGGATTTTGGGGTCCATTTCCTAAAATGGTGAGTTTCTATTTTTAGGAAACAGACCAAAAAGGAAAGAGTTTCTATTTTTAGGAAATGGAGGGAATAAGTAGCACGCGCTTGAGGTGTCGAGAAGCAGAGGGAGGGCAATCAAGAACAATCCTTAAATGTGAGCATTGGTACTCATAGTAAAAATATGTAGATCACACCATTCACCTAGCAATTATAACTACACAACTACATCAATTCTGATGATTTTAGGCCAAAAGCAACAGGTTCTTCAAACATCCACTTACTGCGTCATTAAGTTTATCAACAATCATTTCTAACAAATTGCTGTCAGCCAACCACTGCATCACATCCAAAGAATTCGGGTAGAGATGGTCATCTCCACCTACAAGTCGCACTAAGACCTGATAAAACAAACCAAATAAGAATAGATACCAAATGTGCTAGTCAGATAGCCCTATGGGACATAACAAGAATGTACAGAAACAAACAGTTCAAAACCAACCTCCATTATGGATGTGATACCAATCAAATCAACCAGTTGTCTAAAAATATCCTGATGAGCCTGAAGGAATATCAGAGTATATTATATGGACATATAAGAAATATTTCTACCAAAGTGATAAAAGGAAGACATGCTACACAAAGTATCAGAAGAAACTTTATACGGAGTATATCTTTACCAGTCAATGTGTTTAGCATCCCAGTAAAACTAAAGAAATAAAACTAAGCTCCTTTAATCCAAACATTATTCAACCCGACATTTTCATAAATACATAATAGCATCTTCCTTTAGCCATTAAGACTCTGGTCCATTAAGAACAATCATAGAGGAAGGATTAGACCTGATGTAACAAATTATTACAACGATTTCAGATTATAAACAACATACAAGTCCCAACAATGAGCTTATTCAGATTTTCATGGTCAACGAAAAATAGATAATAAGTATCATTCACTTCTTAACTAAAAAAGGATAAAGAATTAACAGACAAGGCTTGAGCAAATTATAGAACAGCAAAAGCAGTTTAAAAAGTATCCAATGGATACACTCTCCACCTACTGACCTCCCAACCAAGAGAAGATCAAATGTTAGCGAAACAAAAGATCACAAACACAGTGATTTCTCACTCCAGCTAGCTCAAAGAACGTAAATGTGTCAAAAGTAATTATGAGGATCACCTTAACATAATTCATTAGAGGAACAGTCTTCCTCAGCATTAAGCATACCACAACCTGAAATGCACCATACAGTTAGCAAGTGGAGTAATTTCCTAAAATCCACTGATAAAAAAATTATTGTGCAAAAATAATCAATCAAACCTTACTAAAATACCCAGCCAACGGTGCACTATGGTAACGGTCTAGTTCCAGAAAAGAGAAGAGTAAATTCATAAGCTGCATGAAGACAGATAATCCAATTAAACAATTAGGTGTGCTAGCCTCAAAATTGACATCAGCATGCACTTCTCAGTGTACAGTAGCATGATCTCACCTCTTCCTCATCCACCAAAGTCTTCAAGATAACATCAATTTCACACGTAAAAATTTCACAGGCAATGAAAGGAAACCTGCATGACGAAAACAAGGTTTGAAAACAAAAATTCTTTTAAAAATGACTGGTATACTTGTCTTACATTCTCCATTGTTCATTCACACTCATTACAATAGTAGATTATTAGAAGAAGAAAAGGGAGAATCTTCAGAATCTGGGTTGAGCTTGAGAATATGGAACCATATGATTGATATCGAAGTTGAACAACATTGACATACTTGAAGGTCTGTTTGCTATCTGCATCTTCAGGAGGCTCCTTGACAATATAGTGCAGTAGCTGCTCCACCTGAGCCCTATCCCTCAAACTGAAATAAATGTACTTAAGAACTTAAGCAGATAACCAAGAAATCTACAGTTGATTATTCTTTCCACATAAAAGAAAACCTAAGAATTCTTTCAACTGATCATACAAATTAATAAGACGGCTATTCAATGCTTTGCATTCTTGGATTATCTCTTCTTCATCCAAAAGCTCTTCCAAAGTAAAATTTTCCTTATCCAGCACAGCCTCAACCTGAACCCAACATCAGATCAGTACATCATTAGCGTCAGCCATGACAGAACAAACAAGAAATAACAAATAGCCAGCCAGCAGGCAGGAAATATATCAATGTGCAAGCATATCTCTGCAAGTTGGGCTAATTGTAAACTAAAGCTATGGATGACATTATATCTTTCAAGCCAACAATACAAAAACAATTAGAATGATCTGAAATAGATGTTACTATTTCTTTGTTCATCACTTTCTACAGCTAAAAGTAACAAGATGCAGCTTCAAGCATGTCCTCGTGTAATCACAACCAGCAGTTGCAGAGTTCAATCGGCAGTAAAACACCAGAAAAAAAAAAGAGTAGCACAAAAGCACAGCCATCAAAATCTAAACCAGGTCCCGACATAAAGCACGAGCTACTCTTTACTTGAATCGGAAAAAGTAGGGAAAAAAATCAGATAAAATAATTCCATAGCTATTCTAAATAGTAAAGTGCTAAGCAAATCATGAACAAAAGTTTGTCAGACGGAAAATTCAAGCTCAAATGTATTAAAACACAATTTTAATGACTTAATTATTTAATTAGCTCAAAGAAAAAATGGATGCAGAAAAAAAGAACAACTTCCCCTCTTTACTCACCGGAGACGAGGCGGACATAGCAGTGAGCTTCCAGAACATGGCGTCTGCGCGGCCGTGTCGTATCCGTGGCGGCAGATGGCTAAGCAAACCGGACGCGCAGAGCAGATCTGTGAGCTAAAAAACTGAATCAGGATATGAAAATAGAGGATTTAGCTCAAACTCAGAGCGAGGGATGCGGGGGAATCGGGGCCAGAGAGGAGCAGTGGAGATTGAAAACCCTAATACTTTGAAGATCGAAAGAACCGCAAAGATCAAGCGCGGCTACAGACTTTTCATTTTTCTTTCAATTTTTGCAGTTGTTTTCTTCTTTTATGAATTGAGTGAAGGTATAAAGTTGAAACAGAAACAGACGAATTCGCCTGATTGCATACTACACGCAGATAAAAGAATCACAACAATTTTACAATCAAACATTCTACTACTATTAAAATAATACTATTGGATTATTGGATTCTAATAATTTGATCATAAGATAAAATTTTAAATTGAAATAATGCACAGAGTAATAATTTATTTGTCCAAAAAAACAGTCTCATAGATGAAGTAGAAGAAAAAGTGGATCAGTATAAGAGGCATAGAGAAAATGTGCATTGAATGGTGTTAATTATTTGAGATAAACTTTCTATTTTTGGATTGAACTATTTTTGTGCACGCCTCATAATGAAAATATGTGACTATTTTTTTATAGACGGATGATATATATTTACATTCATTAAAAATAATATTATTTCTTATATTGACCGGTTTATTTACCTACATAATTCGGGGTGCAACATTAAATTCAATTTAGGGGGAATTTGAATTACGGTAAATTCAATACAATACTACAATACAAGTTGGTGATATTAGCCTTACAGTTCTAAATTGGCTATAAATATCAAATTTCAGAAAAAATTTAGTACTACTATTATTTATGGGCCATTACTTTATAAACAAGTATTTTATTTTTTAATTGAACCCAAATTCGTACAGTGAATCTTGCACTAACCTGGGAATAGTGAAACATATTGGGTGCAAGTTCATTTTGCATCGGCCAATAAAATAAATTAAAAAGAATATTTTAGTGTGTTTCAACTCCAATTAGTAATTCAAAGACTTTGGCAAAAATAGTATTATTTGAGTTCATTAAAAATAATGTTAGTTTCTCTTTCTCATATTGATCGATTTATCCACCTACATAAATCAGTGTGCAACATTAAAATTCAATATAGGGGGAATTGGAATTATGGTAAATTCGATACAATATGTAAGTTCACGATAGTAGCGTTAAAGTTTTAAGTTGGTGATAAATATTAATTTCGCCCAGAATTTGTGATTTATAGACCATTACTTTATAAATAACAATCGAACTCAAATTTGAACAGTGAATCTTACACTGAATTGAGAAGAGGGGAATGTATTGGATGCAAGTTCATTTTGCATCGGTGATTAAAAAAGTTCAAAATAGTATTTTAGTATTTTTCAACCACAAAAATTGTACTATGGTTTTGTACATCATTCACAACTAAATTTTCAACAATTAAATCAATACATAATATTCATAATGGTTATTTAAAATTGATAGCAGTTTATTTGTGTGGCCAAATTGTCTTAAACAACTAATTAAATTTTTCAATCTAATCATCGATTCACTGGTTTCGGCTTGAAACTTTAAAACATGCACAATAAACTAGTCATTAGTTTCGACTAACGTGAGTTAATCGATAAATTAATTTACATTACTGAACCCACTTTCGAAAATATTAGTAGTAGATAATCCATACATATAATATAATATACTATCAAAACAAAATGATAGATGCAACAGTGCATGCAAGATCTACGTGAAAAGCGATGGTCACGTGCGATCCCAGCCCAATAATTAAAATATTTGAAATTCCAGATATGTCCTCGCAATGTCGATCTAGTCATGTGGGATGGGATTAGGTCATCCTTAACGCTGTCTCTTAACCGTCTCATCTCTTCACTATTCATTGGCCTCACTGTACTTTTCATCACATCTCTTAACTAAGAGACAGCACCTACAACCCTTCATCTCTTAACCATCTCTTAATCATATCATCCATTAGCTATTCATTCAATTTCATTTTTTATTTTTATTTCCAACAAATTTAATTAATAAAAACACACTTCATTAAATAAAATAAAATTACAACTTAAAATTCAAAAAAACAAAAAAAAAAACACATAATTAAAATCCTTAAAAAATAAAAATTACATAATTTAAAATACAATTTTATAGAAATTATAAAACTGAATTATACAATTTTTAAATTATAAAAAACACATTTCATTTTTTATTTTATTTTATTTTATTATTAAAATCGAATTTTTTTAAAAAATTATATATTGCGTCAGCGTGACGACGCCCACTCGCCGGCCCGCGAGTGGGCGTCACGCCTAGCGCCAGCGCGCGCCAGCCGTCTCGGAGGGACGAGCGTCTCGGCAAGACAGAGACGAGACGGGACACTGCAACGCGTCTCGTCTCGGAGAGACGAGATAAGAGACGGTTAAGAGATGTGTTGCGGATGCTCTATCTTTTGAATTCGGATAGTCTCCCACCAAATGTTTGCCTTTTCCGTTGTTAATAATGAATGTTATGGCTTCGCCTCGCCACTAACTCCCATTTACATTAGTTTAAAGTGTGGTAGGGACTTAAATTTAATTGGGTTTGATTCGTAAAAGGCAAAGATGAAATTTCACAATTTAAGCACAAAGTGTATTAGGGTTAGTATACTGAAAAGCATGTTTCGAGTGACTTCGCACGAATAGAATCTTGCTTGTGTACGGAAAAACTCTACAATCCACTTTTGAACCGATTCAGTATCATTCGAGCAGTTTGCACGAATAGAATCAATATATTATTACATTGTGTTTGCTTGTGCGTTTATAAGATGTTTTATAAACATTTAAATGCATAGGAAGTAAACAAAGCCTAAGTACTTTGCTTAGTAGACTGGTTGTGAGCGTCGTCCACTTTAAGGTAACTACAGTCGGTTCTATGCAATGTTTTGCAAAAGAAAAAGAAGAATTTCACAACCTAGATAGGCTTTGCCTACCTATCGTGAAAGGTTGCAATGTCAGTCCGATTATTTCTAAGTCTTATTGAAATAAGATGACGTTGGTGTGGTATAGCACTGAAAGGATCTAACAGCAAGACGAGTCTTTATGCTTTCTACTGAAAGACGAGGTCTTGATAAATATCTATTTCTTAATCTACATACGTTAGCATTGAGCATACGACATTGAATATCTACTACTTTGACTTACCAAAGGTGCGGGTTTTTCGTCACCCAACAATCCAGGTATATTGGGTAGTGGTGATCATTATCTAGCGGTGCTAGGATTGCTATTATGTTGAATCGTGCACGAGGTGAGTCTCGTTTGATAATGTCCTCAAGAGGAGCTTGAACAAGGTTTTATTATTCGGAAACTGGTCAGTTGGAGTTTTATTACTCTATGAATAATAAATAAGTGTTTCTTGCTAAGTCTACTCTTGGAATTAATAAAATGTTAATTAATTAAGTCCATAGCAGACTTTAATTAATTAATGGACATTTATATCTTAAGCGCGGGAAATAAATAATAAACAGAATGGAAACCCGGAATACTTATAATTTCGGATTTGGATGGGGAGTTCAATATTACTTCTGTAGTGGCTGCTCGTAATATTCCAATATAAGCTTGTATTAAATTGTGGGTTCAATTTAATTAGTAAAAAGCTAATTGGGGGAGCCCATACCAAAAACCTTCCATAGATCCCTGACTGGGCTCAATATGAACTATTATAAATAGGAGAATAAAAGAGACAGAAAAGATAATTTTTATTTGATGAAAATTTCGTCCCTCACATATACAGGGTAGGGGACGAAAATTTCTCATCTCTCCTCCGTAAGTTTTTCAGCTCCTCCTCCGTGAGAAAGTTATGTCTTCTTTATTCGAGTCCTAGTGTTTCGATAAGATCAGCCCACCCTGATGTCAGAATACAGTTCGGGACACCAGTCAGAAGATTTGTGGTCTAGTATTGAAGATCATCGTGGAGAAGGCGCGAGCAATCGACGATTCTTTGGAGAATCAACGAGGTAAATTGGCTCACTTCGTAGCAAGCATGTTTTAGGGATTTTTGTGCTAAAGCATGTTTGAAATTCAAGTTATGAGCATGATGCATGTGATAATTACGCGAATAGAGTTTGTCTAAATAATCTACAAAATAGATCTGTATATGTGATCCGTTAGAACGCATGCTTCCGCTGCCAACCCCTTCAAAGTGGACTAGTGAGAATGCGAGGAAAAGTAAATCAAAAGCAGTAAGTTGGGGTTGCTACTTCCTCCTCCTACGGAAAGTCGTATCAGTCTCATTTTACTATTTTCATATATTCAAAAAAACTAGTCTTATTTTATAAATAAAAAGTTTTTCTTAAATTATTACCATTACATTCCTACTTATTTACAACTTGAACCTACAATCTATTTACATTTACATCAAATAATAAGTCTATATTTCAAGGACGAAAGGAGTATAATATCAATAGGAATCGAATTTTGTACCTTACATTAATAAGGGCAAAATTATTGAGTCGACACAATAATTCTGAATCAGATTCACGTGTTATTTGTAATAGTCAATTATTTAATTCTTAGTTCAGTAATTATGGTGCGTTTCTGGACCAACATATTCCATCACACCTCAAAATTTAAAGATTTGCAAGAAATACTAAATTTTAGTCAAAATTCTTATATTTCAGAAAAAATAAAATATTTGTACTACATTCGACATGAAGTTCAAGAAAAAATAATACTCGTATTTATTGAGTTAAATTAAATAGTTAGATAAGAAAATATAAATTAGAAAAAAAAGTATAAAATACAATAAAAGTGAATAAAATATTATTTCTCATTTAAAAGAAATCAATTACTTCTTGAGTTTGGACATTCCAAAATAAAAAAATTGATCACATATGCACAACATGAATCAATTATATCTATGTCACAAACTGTTATTGAATGGTCAATAGTCAATAGTGAAATTTGTTCTAAATAATCTTTTGTTAAAAATTAATATTGCAAATGTATTCAAAATCAATCATGCAAACACAAGTGAATAGTGATAGCTAGTAAAACACTTGACAATTAACATCAACTAATATGAGTTCATTTTATTGCAACACCACAAATAGATAGGGCGTTGCTACTCCAAAGCTTGGAGTGTGTGATTGTGATTTTGAAAGTACACTAGTTTATGTTTCCTTTATAGTTGTACTACCACCCCTCATTTTCATTTGTAGACAAACAAATAATTACTTGAATTGAGGAGTTGTGAATCGCATACATCTCTCTCTCTCTCTCTGCAATGCATTTTCAAAACTGAACAAGATGAGAGACAACACTACAGCAGAACATAAATCCCAGCAATTTCAAATAAATTAAGACACAAACCCTCAAAACTTGATTCACACAAAGGACCAATTCACAAAGGACAAGGCAAGGCAGTGCACCGTGGTGTCCTCCGCCGCAAACACCTTCCACACGACAGCCTGCTCGTACGAGACATGGCGCCCCATTGTCGACATACAGATGCCACCCGGCAAGTGAGTGGACCCCTGCATATAAAATAACATAAACTACTACTTGCATTCGTGATTATGATTGAAAGCAGCCGGACTAACTCACCTGTTGCGTGATCTTGGCCAACTCCGAGAACAACCCCTTCCGCCCAGCATCGTCGAATATCTTGTCTAGAGTAATATCTTGCAGCGAAACTAGTGTTGTCTCCAGCATATCCAGCCCTGCTTGGTTCGCAAACGTGAACACAGGCACCGCCTGACAATCACAACCGACATTTCAATCTCACCACTTGTAAACACATATTCAGCTATGAACAGCGTGCATCAAGTGTTTTGCAATAACGGTATTGGCTACCTAACAAGAATGTTTAAAGATTATCTTAGAGCCGCATGTACCTTCAATGAGCAGCATAAGATGGCGTCTTGGTGATGCCAAAGCGTTTTCAACAGTGCTTCACTACTCGAAGATTCCACAGCAAGCAACTCTGCCCCAGTATGAAGGCTGTAAAGAAAGACCGGAGTGTTGCATGTAAGTGTGTGTTTTGCTGAACAGGAACTAATGGAAGGATGTACAACAATCACTATACCTATAGCTTTGACAGATCCAATGTGCGAGGGTCACAGCTTCTGGCGAGGCTGGAGATAGCTTTGAGCCTATCGAAGGACTTACTCCCGACTGAGAGATAGCCATGGCAACCCTCTGCACAGAGGAAATCACGCTACGAACATACTGGCGTGCCATTGAAGCAACATTATCCTGCAAATTGCTCTCAAAAGGGAACTGGAATGCGATAGTCAGAATAGACCGGGCACTGTAGGCACCTCCAGCAATTTTCCCATGGCTGCTCGTGGCTGGGCCAACTTCGAGACTTGACGTCAAATCTAGCGTTTTGAGCAAGGCTAATGATTCTTGCAAGTCACCCTGCTAGATTGTTAAGATGTTATGAAATGCAAACGACTAAAAACAAAATCACAAGTATTGCACATAGGGAGTTGATTTAGCAACTCAACTGGTTTTGGATCGAGTGGGATTATCCGAAAACCAGAAGGCAGCAACTGCGCATCATCTGGAAACATCTCGTCGATTGGTGCAAAAACAAGCTCGGAGCAGGCTCCAACAGCACTCTCATCTATTCCACTACACATCTACAGATGAGGACCATTTCCAAAATGTCAGGCACAAAGAGATCACCAGCTTCTATAAACCATCATCATTTCCCAAAAAACACACCTGCAAAAGATGAATATCCCTCGACATAAAAGCATCTTCATGACTGAGTAGATGTCCTTCCAATCGAATTACTTCAAGCATCTGCAATGGAAATTTTGATTATTAGTTTCTCCATATGTAGGACAGTTTATATATGCCATGGAGTTACGGTCGGCAATTCTACTGTAGGAAAACACAGACCTCTTCATGTTCAATAGTATGTCCTAGAGGCATGATAATTTGGCTTCCGGTAAATTTAGTGGGCCTCATCCCTGGGTAAGCATAGGTGTTTTTCAATGATGCAGCAGCATAGGCATCAATGTTGAAGTCCGCCCACTCTGATCGATGCTCCCGTAGGAAGCGAACCAGCACGGCTGGAGGGACATTCTGATACGTAAAAGCACAGAATCAGCATAGGGTTAGTAAAATAAGTAAATGACGCAATCCTATAAAGTTGCATTTACATCTCTGATATTTGGTGGTCATTGAATAACACACCTGTAGTAGCATAGATGCTTTAGCACAGAGAACTCCTCCGAGCATGGGAAGAGCGTTCAACCCACTATTCAAGTTTTTCCCAGAACTGATGGCGACCACCACATCTTCAGCACCGTCGCAGTTTAATATGGACCATCCATCATCGTTGAACCCATTAACCGCATCATTAAAGCCTCTGCAGATTGGTAATCACTCTCATATTCTTAGATGTGGTGTATGTGTAAAGATTGGTGCATATTTGTATAGCCAGATTATATTTGCAACGTTTACGATTTTGAGAAACATAAAAGCGAATCACCTGCTTAACCTCTGGCTGAAAGTGCGTAGAACAGCCGGTTGCCTGCCAAGACCATATACGATCTCACCACTCATCTCCTGAGCTATCTGCCGGATATATTTTATCGCCTGCATGTTGAAGTAACAGAGCTTATTAATGACAAGCACATCAAGACACGTTTCTATCAAATCTCGGGCTTATACTCATTGTACTCACAGCTATAGTTGTCTTCTGCGCTAGCACTTTCGAAGATTCATAAAGTGGGCGCAGTACCTCCGGCACACTCCACGCCTAGACAATGGGCAAAAATGTTGGTAAAGAATAGCCATCAGAGAAAAAGTATAGCCCGCAAAGTAAGTTGAAGATTATAACCTCGAGACTAAGGTGGTCTACAATATGAATAATGGAACCTCCACCGTCACAAGGCCGGATCAAATATCCGGATGGAAACACTTCAGCTCTCACAAACTGTGAAGCTGCAGCTGCGTTTGGCCCAGACCCAGTA
This sequence comes from Salvia splendens, assembly GCF_004379255.2. Classification (NCBI taxonomy): domain Eukaryota; kingdom Viridiplantae; phylum Streptophyta; class Magnoliopsida; order Lamiales; family Lamiaceae; genus Salvia; species Salvia splendens. Next base: position 7,833,271 of record NC_056038.1, read on the forward strand.
CCAGAAAGCGACCTCTCACATACCTTAATTGACCAAAAAAGGGGGGAGTCAGTGTGAACATCAAAAATAAGAAAAACACAATCTAGCTGCCATGTAAGAATCATCTAAAACAAGCAACACTTGCTAATTCAGAAAAAATACATACTACAAGGCTGCCATTGTCCAACGTGGTTGTGTATCTCAGAGTCCAAAAATCACGGGCAGGAGCCAGAGTAGTTGGGGCGTACGTCTGAAAACAATCAACTGTTGTGAGTTTTCCAACAAGGTAACAAAGGAAGAGAGAAACTTAGTATGAACTTTGTCACTAAATTAACCTGTGTATACAGCAGCTCAATGGTTCCACCATTTCCTGCAGGGAACATAGTGAAAACCTCAAGGCTCCGACAGTCACGGAACCAAGTAGGACGATCTTTAAGGATCTCTGCAATCTGTAAAAGTCAAAAATTCATTAGTCAGAGACCTAAAAGATGGAAAAATATAACACAAGAACCTAGCAACATCGATTACCTTTATAGGTTCTAGACTCACAAGACCGCAGGCTCGTGCTGCCACTCCACTACAACTTTGTGAAATGGCAAAGATCCCAACCGAACCCGGACCAGGCTGACAATAAATAACAAAATTTGCTTAAGTCGAACCGTCATATGAAAAGGATAACTCTATGAAATTTAATGGAAGGTAATAAAATGATGGATTCAATCATAACACCGCACAAACCTTCATCCCAGGCATCTGGACCCAATCAACAGCAGTTCCTGTAGCCTTTGAAAGGAACTCTGTCAATGTCTCCTCAGCGATCGAGAGGAGTCTGCCAAAGGCAATGAAGAAAGGAAATTGTTAGTCCAAACAAAGAACTTTCCATCATTCAGCAGCCGTAGTGTTAGAGATCATATAGCAACAGAAAAGAAACAAGTTGATGAAACTACCCAGCAGGGTTGCTAGCATCTCGAATAGAATGCTGAGGAGTCGTGACAGCTGACTCACAACTCACATCAGTGGCAGGCCCCTGTAGGAATTATTAGCAACAGAAAAGGATTCAAATTACATAAATTTGTTTGTCCAGCATCTCAAACGAGCAATTATACCGATATTCAAACTCTTAGAAAGACTAATAGGCGTTTAAGAGAGAAGAACATTTTCATGGGACGCATAACTAATATAGCAACAGCAACATCTTCTATTCAAGCAACTAATATCAAGAACATTGATGACGAAAAAAAAGGGAAGACAGCATACCAAGTGCTGCCGCATGTATCCATTCTCGCACACCAGCTGTGAAACCTGCTTCTGGAGGCGGTCGTTTTCCTCCATCAGCAGCTTGTTCATTGCAGACAATTTTCTATTCACACTTTGGAGTCTAGTAGATTCCTTTCGCTGCTTCTCTCGACACCTAAATTCGTTTCACAAACATTCATCTCTCTCACCCCAGCAAACAAATACTAGTACATTCCAACATTGAATCACACTCATAACTATAATGCACCACACAACAACACTTGAACATCAAAAGGATCCCATATTTCTGAAAACCTAATCAAATGGAGTACATTCAGTCATTCACATCCAAAGTCAAAACCACCAGAAAATCTATTCTTAACAAGAATCAAAACCCCATCAAATAAAGCACCCAAAAATGAATATCAACAAAGAGGCTGCTGTTATAACATACCTCCGATTCTGAAACCAGACTTTGATTTGCTTGGCTTCAATGTTTGAAAGAATAGGGCACTCCCGAATCAGCTGCTGCCGGCGTAGAGAGCTCGGCTTCGGACACTCAGCATACACCCTCTCCAGCGCCTCCACCTGCTCCGCCGTGTACCGGACATACTTTCCGGTATCAAGATGTTTACTAATGCTCCCACTGCTATCCTCCCGGTGAAGATGTGCCACCATAGCCATTTTTTCAAAACTTGAAGAAAGTCCAAAGGTAGTATCTTGGATAAAGCTTGCAGCTTTATACAAAATCCTCTGAAGCAGGGAGAGAAGTTTTCGACAAGAATACTTTTCCTGCTGATTTCACTTGAACAGCCTTAGCTCACAATAGAAGAGAAAAAGGTGAAAGAGCCAAATTGCTCAACGAAATCTAAGTAGCCCTGTGTGAAAGAATGATATGCATAGTGACAAAATGAATCTGTTCTCTTCTTCCCTTTTTCACACAAGAAACCACCTTCGTGCACGACTTGGCGCAAAAAGCGGTTACAAATTACTATATCTGTTCACCACCAAAAGGCCTGAATTCTCACCAAATGAAAGGTGAAACCACCAACTTGTTCACAGAAAGAAACAAAAATACAGCCCCCCTCTTCTGCACTGCCTACCCACAGAATCCTCCAATATATCTTCACACTCAGAAACTAGTAATGTTATCAGCAGCCGATGCTCAACCAATAAATTTTCCAGCTGAAATAACTAAAAGAATCGGTTTTTTTCCCACAAGGGTCTTCAAACATCACACCACATCCAAATGAATCACTCTCTCTCTCTCTCTTTCTCTCCTTTTTCCAAGAAGAAGAGAGGCAGGCGTCTGAAAGCGTCAAAGAACCACAGGAATGAAAACTGAAAGTGTAGACATGTTAAAAGGGCTCAAAGAGATGACACATGGAAATACAAAAATGTGAAAATAGACACAACATTTCTTTCTTTTGGTATAAAATTAAACACAACAAAGACAGATGGAGGGAGGGATTTCAAATTGAGAGGAGAGAAAAAAGAAGAAAGATAGTGGGTTCAGATAGACTTAGTAGGTTTGAAGAGGTAGGGTTGTGGGTGAGTGTTTTATGAGGAGAGAGAGAATGAAAGGAATGGGTAGCTCGGAAATCGGAAATGGGGCAGAAGTGTGTTCAAATTTAAATGGCGATGATGGTGGTGTTGGCTGCTGCAGAGCTTGCACACTGCTGCAGAGCCCCCTCTGCTTCTGCCGCCTGCCTGCACCTCACCAATTTACTTTTTTCTTTTTAATTTTTAAATTTCGAAGTGTACGCCACCAAATGTGATGGGAGTGGTATAGTGTAATTAGTGGTTGATTAAATGATAAAAATGAGAGGTTAATTATAAAAAAGAAGATTGACATGACGTGTTAGGACGACCCACAAAGGCGAGATTTTCCTCCGATTGTCTGCCTTAAATGCTTTTGTCAAATCACACCTCACAGGATCTTCTGCCACCGGCTAACCTCCCCCTCCCCTTTCACATTACCAACTTCGTTTTTAACTTAATCTTCATTTAATTTTAGACTCCACACTCCAACTACTCCTATTTTGCAAGTTTTAAAATTTATCTGGAAATTTTGTATACCCTATCCTTATTAATTATTCAATTGTTTACTAATGCGATTTTTCAAAAAAAAAACAGTATGTCACTTTAAATTATTTCACTTTATTAAGAAGAATAACAGGAAAGAAGTAGTTGTAGATAGAATTAAGAGCATCCACAACGGTGGCTGAAGAGCCGGCGTCCGTCCGCGCTGCTGGCACGGTGGTGTCTCGCCGCTGCTGCGCTCGCGCCGCGCCAGCGAGCAGGACACGTGGCGTTGGGCGATTGGGCACCGGCATAGCCGTTGCTTTTAAATGTTTTTTTTTTTATTTAAAATCGGTTTTTAATTTAAAAAACTGATAAAAATTAAAAAAAATTCACTTCCCCAAAAAAATATATCCGTTTATTACCGTTTTTACACCTTTTTAGTTTTTTTTTTATTTTTTCCCCAAAAATACACAATTTCATCTATAAATACCCCCACTTTCACACCCAAAAATTTACATCAAACTACACAATTCTCATCTTCATTCTTCAATATCCATTCTCATCTTCATTCTCCCATATCCATTTTCATCTCCATTCTCTCATACCCTACAACATAATAATGTCCGGCCAAGGCGATGACCACCCTCCCTCTCACGGTTGGAACCCCGAATGGTTTGGTGGACAACCGTTTCCTAGTCCGAAAATGGAATATTCGGCCTCTCCCTCTCCTCAAACCCAAGATTCGGTCGTTCCGAGTGGCTACCGGCCATACCCTATCGACGACCAATGTGTCTCCCAAGGGCGATACGGGTGGACACCGGAGCCTAGGCCGACCGCCCCCTCCCAAACTCCACCGGCTCCTACTCGTAGCGGTGTCCGGACACCGTACACTCCGGCGGAGATGGATAAATTGTTCAAGGCGTACTTCGAAATCTCCGAAGATGCGGCGGTTGGCACGAACCAATCCGGCGATCACTTTTGGTGGCGCGTCTCTCGCCGTTACAATGCAAACCGGCCGCCGGGAACGATCGAGCGCAACGAGAGTATGGTGCGCAACTGCATCGGCCGAGCCAACGAAGAAATTGGCAAGTTCAATGGCTATTTCTTCCAGGAGACGCGGAATGCCGGGAGCGGCCGGAGCGAGGTCGATATCATCACTGCCGCACTGAGCACCTACCAATCCATGAACGACAAGTCGTTCAAGTACCTCAACGTTTGGCAGGAAACGCGGTTCCACCCGAAGTATATGGGAGGCGTAACATCCTCCTCTAGCGGCTCCTCCAAACGGTCAAGATCGGTATCTCTATCCGACGCCGGCTCCGAAGAAGTGGCTAGCCAACTCGCCGGAGCTAACTTGGGTAGCCCCGACGCCGAACCAAGCGGTTCCCGACGCCGACCGCAAGGAGGGAAGAAAGCGGCGGCCGACCGCTGTTGCGCCGCGACTCCATCTGCCCCCGCTCCCGAACCCGCTCCCTATGTGCCACCTCCACCCCCGAACAACTCGCTGTGGATGCTCTTACACCAACTCAATATGACCGATAGGTCAACTATGACCCCCACGCAACTTCAAACGCACGAGAGTATGATATTGGGTCTCCAAAAACAATTGGGGTTAGTGCCGCCGGATGAGTAGTCTTCCTCGGGTAATATTAGCCAATAATTATGTAATTTTTAATTTTTAGGAGTTTAATTATGTAATTTTAAATTTTTAGTATTTTAATTATGTAATTTTTAATTTTTAGGATTTTAATTATGTCTTTTTTATTTTATTTGTAATTTGTAATAATTATTGTGGTTTTTTAATGAATTTTAGTATTATGGAAATGTTTTTGTTTAATTGAATTTTAAATTAATTGTGCTCGTCCTTGCGGAAGAGCACAACTGTGGGTGTTGTGCCCTTGCCAGAAAGCAGGTAGAAAAAGTGGGGTCGGGCCCACAACCGTGCCGCTGACAAGAGCACGGTTGTGGATGCTCTAAGTTTGCAAAAAATGATTTTTTTTTTTAATTTTGGGCGAAATCAATGTTGATATGTCAACCAAAGTATTTGCGCAGAAAAAAACAATGAGAAGATAAAATAGCGATAACGTTTTTTCAATTAAATCATTAAGTTTTGATTAAATTTTACTTGCTCCCACATATTTTGAAAAGTGAACTACATAAATCACCTTTTGAACAGATGAAATCACATTTTTTTTACCTGATGCAATTTTTATAATTCTTAATTTCAGCGAAATCGAGGTTGTGTGTTAGTCAGAAATATATATATATATATATGGACAAAACAACAACATTCAATGATATACTTATATTGTTGGGTTACAAAGTCATCCTACATCGGATGAAATAGAGAAATTGGAAGCTATATATAAGTGTTGTCCAACTATATTTAGTTTGGGGCCTTTTTAAATTGACCCATAAACAAATCCATGCGGGCGTGCTTGGCCCAAAGCGGACGCCATCATATTACTAATATGCAATCGACGGTCCCTACAAGTGGTATCAACACCAAGTTGGCTTGGGTCGAGTCTAGATAACCCATGTTCGAGTTGGGCCCAGGTTGACTCAAGTTCAAGTTGAGCTCGTAATGTCTTGATATGTTGACTGTGTTTCCGATATGGTTTCGGTACGAGAGGAGCTTTGAGTCATTTTAAGAGTGGCCTAAAAATGCCCGCAAGGACGTAGCGCAGTTGGCAACGGAGGAGCAGATCTTGCTGCAATGAGCATGGGTTCGAATCCCACTGCTGTCGTGTAGTTGCTTCCATCTCTCATGCACAAGTGTGAGGCCTTGGGAGATGGGCTCCTGGCAGCCAGTGGGTTAAGGCCTCCCCCTTAACGGACTACTGCGTACCCTGATTGAATCCCCTCACATGATGTCGGGCCGGAGTGTGGGGGCCGCTAAGGCGACATAATCGTTTTTTTGCTGCAAAGAGTGACCTAAAAATATATCATTGTGGGCGGGTTCAACCCAAAATAGAGTATATCAAACTTAAATGTAGTTGACGGCCTCTACAAGTGGGCTAAAATAGTATTTGAGGTATAAAAGAGACAAGCTGGGGAGGAAAAATATACTACTACTCCCTCCGTCCCAGTTTAAAAGTAAGATTTAGTTATGACATAGGTTTTAAAAAATTGGTGGAGTGTGTAATAAATGAAGTTAGATAGTGGTTGTTGGAGTGTGTAATAATTGAAGTGGGGTAGTGAAAAGTGAGACCCTTTTGACTTTTTGTATGTTTAGGATTTTGTTTTATTTTATTTTTACGAACGTAATGACATTTGAGTGTAAATTTCATTAACACTGAGGTTAAATTTTATGTCCAAATATGATAAATTTTAAATGAGACTTTTAAACTGGGACGGACGGAAATGGCAAAGCAAGACTCTTAAACTGGGACGGAGGGAGTACTACTTATCAATTTTATTTGGAATAATAGAAAACTGAAAAAAAAATTTAACAAAATGTTTTCATTTTGAATATTAATAAAACACTCTATCCGTCTCATAAAAATAAGGACATTTTCTATTTTTTTGGATATCTCGTAAAAATATCTGCTTCTATTTTTGGTGATTTCTTTTTCTCTAATAAGGTGGACCTCATTCTCCACTAACAATACAATAATTACTTTTTTTCTATCTCTCTTTTAGTTTATCAATCAATTAATTCTGGTGCGTCTCAAATGTCTATGTTTTTGTGGGATAGATAAAGTACATTATTTTGTGTGTAGATGTGATAGCTAAGAAAAATTGTAATTTCGTGATTTAATATTCCAGTTAAAATTTTTCAAGGACATACTAAAATTTAATTTATTTCATAGTTTTAATTATTAGTTTTTAGTACATACATGCCACGCCATTTTAAGTATATGTGTATGCTCATTAAAACATGTAGAGTATCAAACAACAAAAATAAAATCTTATTTTATCAATATATGATCAACAATGGACCCATAAAATGTCTAATTGTATGAATATTGTCAAGTTGCATGAAGTTATTATGTTAATTAAATGCTGAGAAATTATGTGGAGTGCAGATACATTCCTTGAAAAAGAGTTTCGAATGCCAATTTTATTATGTATGGCAAAACGATGTTTCTACACAATACTATTATTCAATTACCATGCAGGTTTTCTCGATACTCAGCATCGATTGAAAATTTAAAACAAGTACTACTAAAATCAGATTAATAAAGTTGATAATAAAATTATTTTTATAAGGTGATGTGGTTGTTGTTCTATTCTTTTGTTTAAGGTAATACAACACGGTCCATATAATGGCTTAATTAATAACAAAATTATTTGAGAAGATCGATCCCAAATTGGGAGGTGGAGAAGATGGTTAGTGGAAGCTAGGTCATAGATTAAAGGGAGGTGTCAAAAGTTATTCTTCATACTTAGTTCACACAGTGGCAAATATATGAGTTGATCAATATTAGAATATGGATTTATAGCAAAGATAATACCAAGGGTACATTCAAAGACTACTATAGATGTTACATTTTTTTGCCTTCAACTGTTGTTTAGTGCTTTTATCCTTAGCATTGCTTGCTTCGTGGTTTTGATGTGTGTGGTGTGTGCTTAAGACGAGGGATTGTGTGCCATTTTTATCTGTTTTTTTTTCGTGTTAGCACCAAGTTTTCGTTGGACTTGGCTAGTTTATGTTCGTATAACTTCGTCTGGTTTTATTATTGAACTATTGTTCACCATTCTTTGATTTGAGCTCTTACTTTATTAAAAAAATGAAAGTATTTGTTAACGAAAGATACCATCCATATAAAAATCTTACTACATTAATTCTTTCCTTGCTTCTAAATACATATACACACATAGAGTATTGGTGATAATTGACTAAATATACATGGATAATCCATAGAGGGCCAAAAATATTTGGGGAAGATTAGAGCATCTCCAGTGGGCGGATGTCCCACTAGGACATCCACTAGGACTTCCCAAAAACACCTCCTGCCACGTCACTAGGACTTCTCATCCCACTGCCACGTCACTAGGACATCCCCTTCACAATCCGCCCTTCCTATCGCTCTTCCCACTAGGACTTCCCGCAATAAAAAAAATCACAAATTCACAAATAAAGCAATTTACGTTTACGGAAATAAAATTTCAACACGAATACGGACGGGAAAAATTAACAACTTCATTTAAAAAAAACATACATGATTTGAAAAAAAATTACATAGTAATAAAACAAAAAAGTACTAACATCAACGTCAACCTTTCCGAGTCCAAACCTCTTCGATAATATCGTTCTGAAGTCGAACATGGGCATCTGTTTGCCGCATGTCGGCAAATGCACACATCCGCTCGACCTCTCCATGAGGTACCCCCATATTCACATTCGCGGTGGCCACGCCGTGACTTGGACCTGCACCCATATCATCTTCATTGGTCCACTGAGTCAGTTCCGCAGCTTCATTTTCGACAATCATGTTGTGCATTATGATACATGCGTACATGACATCGCCGATGTTGGGAATATACCACTGCCGTGCAGGACCCTTGACTACCGCCCATCGACTCTGGAGCACACCAAATGCCCGCTCCACATCCTTGCGCGCTGCTTCCTGACGGCTCGCAAAGTATGACTTCTTTTGTCCGAGCGGATGCTTGATTGTCTTCACAAAGACGGGCCAGTTTGGGTATATCCCACCCGCCAAATAGTATCCCATATTGTGCTGGTTGCCGTTGGCGACGAAACTGATGGCGGGACCAACGCCATTGCACTGAGCATTGAACAGGGGCGACGACTGGAGAACGTTGATGTCGTTGTTCGACCCAGCGACCCCAAAATAAACATGCCATATCCACAGCCGGTAGTCAGCTACAGCTTCAAGGATCATCGTGGGATGCTTGGCTTTGAAGCCAGTAGTGTACATCCCCTTCCAGGCGGCGGGGCAGTTATTCCACTCCCAATGCATACAATCTATGCTGCCCAACATCACAGGGAACCCGTGCACCGACCCATGCATATCTATCAGACTCTGGCAATCTTCGGGGCTCGGACTCTGAAGATACCGCTCACCGAATATCGCTCTCACGCCCGCGCAAAAATTCTACAGACACTCGACGGCTGTCGACTCGCCAATGTGGAGGTACTCGTCGAACATGTCGGCCGCGCCTCCGTACGCCAGTTGTCTGATTGCGACAGTGCACTTCTGTAAGGGCGTGAGTCCGGGTTTGCCAGCTGCATCCTCCCTGATCCTAAAATACAAGTATCTTCTCTCTAAAGCACCCACGATATGCATAAACAGCGGACGATGCATCCTAAAACGTCGCTGGAATAAGGCATCCCCAAAACGCAGCTGCGGAGCGAAGTAGTCCTGATACAACCGAATATGTGCAGCAATGTGGTCACGGGGTATTATAGTTCGACGACGGATCGGCCGATGTACTGCCGCCGCTGCTCCCTCTGGTGTAGCAGTCTATCTATCGCACCTTCCACAGCGACCTCCAATCCATCCTCGCTATCACTGTCACTAGCCATTGTAGATATACTTGAAAATAGAGATGTAGAGAGAGAAACTTGTTAACACAAGTGGTGCGAATGAAATGAAGTTCAACGAGCCGTATATATAGAGTTTTAAAAAAAAATTAATATACCGGACATCCGACCCGGACGTCCGACTCACGCCACAATGGCGGACGCCCTCCCTCCCGTCGCCGCAACGTCCGAGGACATCCGACGTCCTTACGGGACGTCCGTGTCCCAGTTGAAACGCCACAATGGCGGACGTCCCGATCGCCCGTCGCGGATGTCCGACCGGACGTCCGCCATTGGAGATGCTCTTAGAAGATTTATTTGGTGAATAGCGACAGTGGCGTCATGTCCAGTTAGTTAGCGATTATTAATTTATGTTGTACTACCAATATTTGTTTTTTGTCTTGATGATATGACTGATCAACCCTCACTACATATAAGTATTTATATACTAGTGTACTAACTCTTTCATAAATAGCAGTCTCAACTTAATCTCTGCAGCTGATATTATGTGCAGAGAATTTTGAACATATGCTTGTAACTTTCACTTTTTATTCTCACTTTTTACCCTTGTAAAGTCCCAATCACTTTCAAGACTGTAATCTCAAGCATTTATTTAAATAAATTGATAGGAGCAGTACTACTTTTTAATACTAGTATGAAATTGGGATAAATTCAAACTCTGGCTTCCCATGGATGTTTTTTTGCCTTTAGCATTGTTTAAGCGTAATTTAGATGTACCCTTATTGTTGGTACAACATAATTGCCAATGCTGGATTTTGTTGAATTTGGGTGTATATTTCCTTTTAAAGTAGTGTTACGGTGCTTATGAATTTATAGTAACCGTTTCTTTTAATGATATGTTCATTTAATGCGTGGGACAATATTGTCACGATCGACATTAATTGCACAATGCTAATCATTTTCTAAACTTGTACACACTTAACTTAATCCTTTTCAAATGGTATCATTTTCTAAACTTGTACACACTTAATCCTTTTCAAATGGTATCATTTTCTAAACTTGTACACACTTAATCCTTTTCAAATGGTATCATTTTCTAAACTTGTACACACTTGTGCTTGTTGTATATGTGATATTGCGTTGATTTGAAATTTTGAATCAATTGCGATAAATGTTCCTTTTCCGTGGAGATAATTTTTGCGATTAGCGTTAGTAATTATGTTCTAAATAGATTTTGTTTTATATGAATCTTACATTTTTTTTAATTGTGGGGTTTGAATCTACAAAATAAATGCATAGCTTAGTGGTAGACGTGGTGCTTTGTTGAAAATTGGAAATTGTTGATTCAAAAGTGAATCCCCCTTAATCTAAATTTTTAAGTATTTTTTTCATTTTTTTCAATTCTTGTTTCTTCCTTGCCTTTTTATTAACATATGAATTTCATTAGCATAAGAATTGTATTCACATGCGATAACATATAACACATGAATTTAATTTGAATTTGGTATAAAATTGTAATTAAATTAATCTAATCATTTTTTTTAATTTTAATAAGTTTCATATTTTTATTTAATTTGTATATTTAATTTAGTTTTAATACTATATTAGTAATAAATAAATAAAATATGTGAAATCTATTAATAATGTAAAAGAATGAATGCGGAGTTGTGAATATATTTTATTAAATAAAAAAAAGTTGTGAAATCCAATTAAAAACAATTAAAGAAAGTGAATTGTGATAGTGATATATTAAAAAACGCCAAGTTCTGCTTTTCTAAAGCGACATAATGATGGTATAATAAGTCACAACATTGTTAGCATAAGCAACGAAATAAACAAACAAATGACAGAAAATAAAGTTAGAGATAATAACCTAAAAGCACATGGGTTAAATTGCATCTTTGAGGTGCAATCATACATATTTTATTAACTAAATCTGCGCATAATATATTAATCCACTACACCATTATTTTAATTTAAGCGTGAGATTATACTAATCCGGCTATTGGTCCCACCAATTTACTATTCGGTTTGACCTCTGTCACCCACTGGTCCAATATATGACATAATTATGACGTCACATTCCGTTTCTACAAATTATACAACAAATTTTGGATAACCCTATTTTATGATTCGATTTCCAATATGATTTATTAATTAATTTCTTAATTCATATTAGAATGCCATTACAAAATTTAAAGGTTGATTAATACGAACACACAAGTCAACACCGAAAAGTATATGCAGTATAAAAGTTACTACTACTAATCTCACAAACATGAAAGATTCTTGCTGGCATGAGATGAAAGATATTTCATCGGCATGATCATTCTTTAAACAACTTTTGCATTTCACCTTTTTCACCCTCCAACCTTTTTAAAGATTTAATTAGGAATATTATGCACGATTAGTGGGAAAAAGCTATATGCTACTATGATTGAAAACTTTCGATTTAACTCAAATGTCAAAAGCAAAATATATTATCCAATCTCACCAATATTGTCCCCCACCCTCTACCCCCTAACGTAGTCCTATGTGGAAATTTGATATATTAATATATTAGCATTAGTTGTTTTGGCTAATGGAGACACTCTATTGAATAGATAGAAAGTTATATAGAATAATCACCCTCATGATCAACTACTAATTTACAAATTTAAACTAAATGGTAAAAATTAAATTTATACTCTAATTGGACATGCTCGATTTTAACTAAAACACAAAAAACTAAAAAAATTGAAAGTGTGACACATATGGGGCAACAAAGAGTGAGATAGACGATTCCAAGTGGGTGACACTAAACGCAAAACTTTACTAAATATGTTCAAGTTAGGCATATTTGCCTAAAATAAGGGAAAAGGTTTTGTTTGAATATGTTATATTAGTTGGTTAGTTGCAACTTAAGTCAAATTACTAATCTAATCAAAGTTCCATGATACGAGAGTGGATTTTCTCTGATAAATCAAAATATCAATTCCAAGTTAGTAGTAGTAGTAGTAATATATAAGAGGGAGTCACTCAAACTATGAAAAACCCCAAGCACAAAAGAACAAAAGTTAAGAAACAAAGATTGTTGCCATCAAAAAGAAAAAAGAGAAAAAAAAGATTGACCACTACACATACAACATTAAGTACTATAGTACAATCAGTGGTCCATTATGAGCTCCATTGCATAAACCAAGTCAGATTTCATCTTGTTTTTCTCAATTCCACTTTGTTTTTACTGATTTTATATTGTATCCGATTCCTTTGGACACAACATTCATTCTTAAACTTCCAAGTCTCTTGAGAAAATAAATTTATTTGAAAATATTTTTGAATAGAAATGAATGTTATTGGATGTGTTCCTATAATGGTTGGAGGGTTCCCATCTCACTCACATCAACTCTCTTCCCTTTTGTGTAGAGCCATTGCTTTTTATTTGTGTCATAGATAGGGGAAGGAATAAATTACTTCTTAAATCCAAAGTGGGCCCTGCACAGTTGTGGGCCTATGTGTCTGTATGGAATGGGCCCACCAAAAATATTTGTTTGCGTGAATCAACAGAATCGTGACGTGGACATGCTTTGATGGGTTGGTGGTAGTGGAATTAGAGGCCCACCACCTCTACCCAAGAATTCACCACAAACATTTTCTCTCTCCTCTAAAATTGCTCATAATCCCCATATGCATGCCCTATTCTTTTCACCATAAAGTTTAAACCCACAAATGGTTAAAAAGATGCATGCCACTCCACTACCATTGTCTCTTCATGCTCAACCAAAATCCTCTCTCCCTCCACACCTTTTTGAACATATAATACTTTTTTAATTCAAAATGGGAAAATGACAAATATGTTTTTTGTCACATTTTAATTTTAGTCAATTAAAAAGTGAAACCCAATCCAATGGATCAAATTTACGAAGAGGCCCAACAAGCTCAACATTATACTTCAACATGCATATATCGTTTATCATAGTCATAACTGGCAATCTCAGATTTTTTAAGGTGACCATTTCATACTGATATGAACAAAATAATAATATATGCGTGTGAAATTTGGGGCCAAGATCCCCTGCTGTGCACAGCAGGGGCTGTGCCACACATACACACACATTTATTTGTTTTATAATAAACAAACTTAATATTTTAATATTATAATTTAACAATTAAAAATTCTATGTATGGAACAGCATCCCCTGCTGTGCTAACAGCCACAGCAGGGGATCCAAACCCGTGAAATTTGTAGGTGATGTCAATTGAGAAACTTCAAGATATAGCCTAAATTCCAGTGTCAACCATTTATAAGCTGACAAAATTATCCTTAAAATTGAATGAAAGAAACATGACGCAATAAAACTTTCATTGACTATGTGAGTTTTTTCGTATTAATTATTGGACTATAATTTTCAAAGCTGGTGGGTGTGAACCTCAGTTGTAAATTGAAATGAAGATAGTGACTTGTGGAGTTGATTTATTTGGAAATTTATGCGTGCACAAGTAAAATAAATGAAAACTAATCATGATATGTAGGAATATTATGCTTCATATTTTCCTTGCTGTGTTCGACACGGTGCTGTAAAGAACAGTCAACTACAGAATTTTATGTTATGCTCCTATATTCGATGACAGTAATAAATATTGAAAGGTGCTATATTTAAAAAAAAACTTTATAGTAGTCCGCAGTTTTTGTTCATTTTCTAATTAGTAAATTTATAAAATTATTTAAAATATCACAAACTGAAGAACCGAATAAGGGGAGAAAAAGTTTGTATTATTATTGTCTTGTGTTACTTACATTTGCTCATTATCCTAATATTTATAGGGATAAATGAGACCCTTCAAGAACCACAATAAATGAGATTGGAACTACACATTTGGGAACTCTACACTGTTTTGGAACTCAAGTCCAATAAATGAGGACGTCTCTTTATGTTTTTTTTGTCTTTCCAACACTCCCCCTCAAGTTAAGTAACGGGGTTTCCGATACTTAACTTGCTCAATACTTCCTTGAATGATTTGGAATTCACCGCCTTGGTTAAAATGTCTGCCAACTGATCTTCTGACTTCACATATGGAAACTCGACAATCCGGGCTTCAATTTTCTCCTTGATGAAGTGTCTGTCAACTTCCACGTGCTTAGTTCTATCATGCTGAACTGGATTCTCAGAGATGCTAATCGCAGCTTTGTTGTCGCAGAACAGTCTACATGGTTTTGGTACATACAGATCAAGCTCTGTCATGAGCTTCCTTAGCCACAATATCTCGGTGAGGCCACTTTTGATTCCACGGAACTCAGCTTCCGCGCTTGAGAGTGCAACTACCTTTTGCTTCTTACTCCTCCAAGTAACAAGATTTCCTCCAACTAGCATAAAGTACCCTGCCGTGGACTTTCGGTCATTTGGGTTCCCTGCCCAATCTGCATCAGTGAAGCCACTGATTTCCAAGTGTCCATGTTTCTTAAACAACACCCCATGTTCCGCAGTACCTTTCAAATATCGTACAATTCGGAGAGCTGCTTCCCAATGATCTTCTTGTGGTGAGTGCATGAACTGACTTACAACTCCCACAACATATGCTATGTCGGGCCTAGTATGAGAGAGGTAAATGAGCTTACCTACCAGCCTTTGATATCTCCCCCTGTCTGTGAGCGTTGCTCCTTCCACTATCTGTAATCCGTGATTCTGTATCATTGGGGTGTCTGCTGGCCTACAGTCTACCATTCCCACTTCTGCTAACAGATCGAGGATGTACTTTCTCTGATTGATGAAGATTCCCTTTTCTGATCTCAGAACTTCAATTCCTAGAAAATACTTGAGACGACCCAGATCCTTCATCTCAAATTCTTTGAACAAGTTCTTCCTCAATTCACCGATCTCTTCTTCATCGTCTCCGGTGATGATCATGTCGTCCACATAGACGATAAGACACGTGATTTTCCCATTCTTCTTTTTTATGAACAACGTGTGATCTGAGTTGCTCTGCTGGTAATCATACTTCTTCATTACTTCAGTGAATCGACTGAACCAGGCCCTTGGGGATTGCTTAAGTCCGTACAATGTCTTCTGGAGCTTGCATACTTCTCCAGGCTGAAATTCATTTCCAAATCCCGGAGGGGGGACCATGAAGATTGGTTTAGGTAGTTCCCCATGCAGAAAGGCATTCGTCACGTCAAACTGGTGGAGTGGCCAATCTTTGTTAGCTGCGATCGAGAATAGTACCCTGACTGTGTTGATCTTTGCTACTGGCGAAAAAGTCTCAGCATAATCAACTCCGTATGTCTGAGTGTATCCCTTTGCTACAAGTCGTGCCTTATATCTTTCGACTGAACCATCTGGTCTCCGTTTGATAGTAAACACCCATCTACACCCCACTGCTTTGACTCCTTTTGGTAGCTCTCCCTTCACCCAGGTATTATTCTTCATCAACGCTTTCATTTCAGTGAACATGGCTTCCCTCCAATGTTTATGCTTCATTGCCTCTTCTGCAGTCTGTGGGATTTCCTCTTCCTCATAGAGTGCCGCTTCAAAAGCTCGAGCCATTTTAGTCAGATTTCCCTGTACAAAGTTTGCCACTCCATATCTGCTCTTTGCACCAATCTTCTCGGGAGAGTACCTTTTCGGGGGAATGCCTCGAGTGCTCCTAGGCGGAAGAATGTATCTCCCAGTGTCACTATCCACAGTGTTATCCACATCTTCTGCATTGTTAGTAACAACTGTAATAATCTCCTCAGTCTCAGATTCGGGATTTACCTTGGATATTCTTGGAGGAGGATCGGGAGGCAATGGACGAGGAGACTCTTGTGGAGGGGCGTGCTCGGCGGTAGTGACAACTGCCTCTGTTTGATCCTCAATAGAAGGATTTGGAGATAGCACAAACCAACTTAGAGAGTCCCCATGATCAATTTTAGGATTTTTCTCCCCCTGACTGCTAAGGTGGTGTGGGTAGAAGAACTCAGTTTCCAGGAAATTGCAGTTTATGGTAGTGACAATTTTCTTAGTGGACGGATCAAAGCATCTGTACCCTTTCTGGTTTACCCCATACCCAACAAAGACGCATTTGGTTGCACAAGGGGAGAATTTGGTTCTCTCGTGTTTAGGAATGTGGACATAAACTGTACATCCAAAGACTTTTGGTGTCATGCTAAGGGATTCGGGTATTTTGGCTTGGGTGGAGAGAACATCAAGGGGAGTTTTTTTGTTTAGGATTTTTGTTGGCAATCTGTTGATAAGGTAGACGGAGGTTGCTATAGCTTCAGGCCAAAGAAAGGTTGGAACTTTAGATTCAATCATAAGGGCACGAGTAACTTCTAGGAGGGTACGGTTTTTTCTCTCAGCCACCCCGTTTTGTTCTGGTGTATAAGCACATGATGTTTGGTGAATAAGACCTTTCTTTCTAAAAAATTCAGACATAGTGTTGTTAACAAATTCCCTACCATTATCTGACCGAAGGATTTTTATGGTGGTTTGGAACTGAGTTTGAATCATATTGAAGAAAAGGATAAATTTATCGGTCACCTCAGATTTGTGTTTTAAAAAATAAATCCACGTCATCCTAGTGCAATCATCAATAAAGGCAACAAAATATTTGTAACCATTCCCCCCAATAACAGGTGCAGGACCCCAAACATCAGCATGCACTAGATCAAACATAAATTTCATACGAGTATCTGAGGGTTTGAAAGATTGTCTGTGGCTCTTGGCCAAAACACATGTCTCACAAGAAAAAGTTTTAGGAAGTGCAAAATCAGGAAACAAAAGCTTAAAATAACCAGGGGAAGGATGTCCTAGTCTTCTGTGCCACAACCAAGCCTCTTCTTTCGTGGATCCGTGAGCCAGCATCGCACTACCATGTTGAGCTACCCCATCCACGTAGTAGAGTCCTTGGTTCTCAGTGCCACGCCCAACGATCTTCCTCGTCCGAATATCCTGCAAAATGCAAAAACTCGGATGCATTAGGAGTGTACAGTTCAACTCTCTTGTCACATGACTTACAGACATCAATCTCTGGGATAAACTTGGAACAAATAAGCAGTTTGACAATCGAAGATTTGGTGAAATCTCAATAGTTCCAGTCCCGGCCACTGTAATTAGTTCCCCATTTGCAGTCCGAATAAAAGTTTCAGTAATTTCCCCAAAATCAATAAAATCAGCTCTCTCCGGAGTCATAGTATCTGTAGCACCACAATCAAAAATCCAACCCTTCCTATTTATTCTATCACCATTTTGCACATTAAATGCAGCGGAAATATTTATCAGAGGTGCAAAACGATTTCTGATCCTCATTGTATCATTTTCTAGGGCTGATTTGATATTATCAATTTTCGTGGGGGACTTATCATATTTCAACAAGTTAGGTGGCTTATTTCTAGACTGGGGTGTCTGACTTAATTTGGGTAAACATGGAGGACTAAAATGAAAATGCATCAAATTAGAAGGGTTTGGTGGGTGACCAAACCCTTTACCTCCATTAATCCCGTCGCCTCCCCAATTCGTCGCCTCCCCTGCTCTAGTTCTTTCCACAAAATTTCCGACCCGGATTCCACCGCCTCCGCCGCCGCCGTTGTGTTCGCCGCCTCCTCCAGCATTGATTCCGAGAAGATGGGTGTTATTTCGTTTGTTCCCGTCGCTAATTGCTCCATCTCGCTGAGCAATTGGGGTGTTCTGCCTCTGTTCCATTTCCGCGATGTTGGCGGCGGCGAACTTCGTCTGGGCCCGTGCTCTCTGCCTCTCGTCCCACCATTCCGGGTATCCCACCCGTAGAAAGCAACTCTCCCTTGTGTGTTTGTTTTTCCCACAGTGGGAGCACCAAAGCTTGCTCTTGTCCTGTTTTACTCCGGTCTGGTGGCTGGCTCCTCCGGCAGGTGGCGGTCGTGGTCCGTTCCGGTTGGTTGGTCGGTCTCTTTGCGCTCCAAATCCGTAACCTATCTCCCCCGATGATGCATCGGCGCTTCCCGCGCTAGAGAGGTCTCCGGTGAGCGAAGGGGACGCCGGTGGCATGATCTTCCGTCGAGCCGCCTCCCTCTTCACAATCCCGTAGGCCTCTTCGACTGAGGGGTACGGCTCCAGCTTGAGTATGTCACGCCGAATCCCGTCGAATTCCTCATTTAATCCGGTGAGAAATTTGATTAGTCTTTTCTCGCTTGAGAATTGTCGGAACTGCCTAACTCCTTTATCACAGCACGTTATTGGCGATTTTTGGGTTCTGTCGATACTCACCCACAAACCGTGGATTCGACGGTAATATGTTTCGATATCCATATCTCCCTGTCTAATTGAGATTACCTTGTCTTCCAGGTCATATACGAGGTACGGGTCAGCCTTGCTCTCGTAGGTGACCTGTAAGTTGTCCCACAATGCCTTGGACGTCTGATGATGGGCAAAATCAGCGAGAATATCAGTTTCGATATTGTCGACTATCCATGAGAAAACCACGAGATCAGTCTCCTCCCACTCGCGGTATCCCTTGATATCTGGTTCGGGTGGTTCGTCGGTGATATGGGAGTACCCCCTTCTACTCCCTATCGCGACTTTCATTAGTCGTGACCACAACGGGTAGTTCTTCCCGTTCAGTTTGAACGCCACGGTAACATTCCTGGTCGTTCTTAATCTGGACTCGGTTGTAGGTTTCTCCTCCTCTGAGTCTGACATATTTGTGTATAAGGGTAAGGATTGGTATTGTGTTTGATTTGGTTTCTTGGTCGAGAATTGGTTAGGCTATGATGAAAGATTTCTGAGCCAGAATCTCTCCTGCTCTTGATGCCATGAAGAACCGAATAAGGGGAGAAAAAGTTTGTATTATTATTGTCTTGTGTTACTTACATTTGCTCATTATCCTAATATTTATAGGGATAAATGAGACCCTTCAAGAACCACAATAAATGAGATTGGAACTACACATTTGGGAACTCTACACTGTTTTGGAACTCAAGTCCAATAAATGAGGACGTCTCTTTATGTTTTTTTTGTCTTTCCAACACAAACTATTAATGCACGTCCTATAATTGAAACTGTGCAAACCAGATGATACCCACACTTGGGATACAATGCAGCAAAATACTAAGAGTATGCGCAGCGGTGGCGTCCGTCGCCACCGCCGTCCGCACCGCTGGCACGGACGCCATCCGCCGCCGCTGCGCTCGCGCCGCTGGCACGGCGCTGCTCGATGTATCGAGCACGTCCGTGCCAGCGGACGCACATGTGGCGCGCTCCCATTCGTCAACGGCATAGCCGTTGTGTTTAAACATTTTTTATTTTTATTTTTTTAAAAATCGGTATTTAATTATAAATAATGCTAAAAAATAAAAAAAAATTCCAAATCCCAAAAATATGGCCGTTTTTTCCCGTTTTTTCTGAATTTTTTTGATTTTTTTTATATTTTTTTTCCCAAAATCATCTATAAATACACACATTCATCACTCATTTATCACATCAATTCATCCCTCATTCATAATTCTTATACAAACTATCAACACATTCAACCTTCACTCAAAACATCAAATGGATTTCACTCATCTCATGGCGGAAGCGGAGCGCGAAGAACAAGAATACTACGAACAACATCGTGCCGCTTACGAAGCATATGTCGCGGCGAATACCCCCGCTCATCCTCCTCAACGCACTAGATCAAATCGCCGCTACATCCATCGTGACCGGGAGGGAGCCCACGAAAGGCTCGTTGCCGACTACTTTGCCGACCATCCGCTGTTTCCGGCAGATTACTTCAGGCGCCGTTTTCGCATGTCAAAGCGCTTGTTCATGCGAATTGTCAACACATTGTCCGCACGTGTTGAATACTTTCAAACAGGTGTAGATGCAGCCGGCCGACAAAGTATCACGGCGTTGCAGAAGTGTACGTGTGGCATCCGACAACTCGCTACTGGGCAAACGGCCGACATCTTCGACTAGTATTTGCATATCGGTGAGTCCACTGGAATCCTTTGTTTAAAGAATTTTTGCGAGGGCGTTCGTTCTGCTTTTGGGGATGAATTCCTTCGGGCACCCACCACCGATGATTGCCAACGGTTGCTTCGTCTTCACGAATCAGTCCATGGCTTTCCCGGAATGCTTGGCAGCATTGACTGCATGCATTGGAGGTGGAAGAATTGCCCGACTGCTTGGAGGGGGCAACACTTAAGCGGTCACAAAGGCGGCGGCCCAACACTTATCCTTGAGGGGGTCGCCGACTATCGCCTATGGATTTGGCATGCATATTTCGGCGTTGCCGGATCCAACAACGACTTGAACGTGCTCTATTCTTCACCACTCTTCAATGATGTGATGAATGGTGTAGCACCGGCGATCGACTTCACCATCAACGGAAATACATACCGCATGGGTTACTATCTCGTCGATGGTATCTACCCAAGGTGGTCGACGTTCGTGAAGACGCTCCACAACCCGCACGACCCGAGACGGGTTCTTTTTGCGCAGCGTCAAGAGTCAGCGCGGAAGGACGTCGAAAGAGCCTTCGGGGTCCTTCAAGCTCGATTCAACATTGTGAAGGCCCCGGCTTGGCTGTGGTACGTGAATAATATCGCCGATATCATGTTCACGTGTATTATATTACACAACATGATTATAGCCGACGAAGGGCCGAGGGCGGCTAGCTTCTACGACGAGGACGAAGCCGGAAGCTCAACAGCGAGGTCTCCCCCACGCCGAGGCGAGCATACGACGGTTGGCCAGAGGATCGAGACAAGACACACAATGCGCGATACTCGAATCCACAATCAACTACAAGAAGACCTAATCAACCACATGTGGGCGAAATTCGGCAACGAGTAGTGGTTTTTTTTAATTTTTAGGATTTTAATTATGTAATTTTTTATTTTTAGGATTTTAATTATGTAATTTTTTATTTTTAGGATTTTAATTATGTAATGTTTAATTTTATTTGTCATTTGTAATATTTATTGTGGTTTTTAAATGAATTTTAATATTATGGAAATGTTATTGTTTAATTGAATTTTAAATTAATTGTGCTCGTCCTTGCGGAAGAGCACAGTTGTGGGTGTTGTGCTCTTGCCAGAGAGCAGGCATGAATAGTACCGCCCGGGCCCACAACCGTGCCGCTGGCAAGAGCACGATTGTGAATGCTCTAATAACATTATGTGTACCATCGCCTTAGCATCCACAATAGGAATGCCCACCGCCTAGCAATAGCCCAGCCTAAAACTCCTTCTGCCACGTTATCATGCCATTCCTATAGCTAGTCAATGCCCTAGCCTTCCCACAACCTAGCCACTGCCTTAGCTTCCAATTTAATTCATTTTAATTGTTGGTGTTTATCAAATATTAAAAAAATAAAATGCAATGAGTTGTAAATATAGAGTATAGATAAAAAAATTTAAAATAAAAAAATTCGGCTAGCCGATCGCTCGCCGCGCAATAGGCGGCCAGCGATCAGCTAGGTGGTTAGTCCACGCCCAACCTCTCGGGCTTTTTTTTTTCCCACTATTCGTCTCGCCTACCGCAATAGCGGACTAGCTGAGCACCGGCTAGTCCGCTATTGCGGATGCTCTTAGTTAATGTTTTACTCCATGATTTAAACAACATATATACATTTTGACTATTATGTGGTAGCAGGTTGGTTTTCAGTGAGATTATTCAAATTCATATTTACACCATAAGTCCTAACCCCCACCAAAATATAGATAAAGAAAACATTCTTGATATTAATCATATACTACTACTAATATATAGTATATCCTACAAAAACAGGCTTTCTAATATATAGTAGATATTATAGTAGTAGTTCTTAAACTTCAACAAGCTAAATGCCCACCATTAAAGCAATTAACAACAATATATAGTAATATCTTGAATACAGATTAGATAAGAAAATTACCACTTACAGTCTTACACCTTGATCAGAAGAGGAATCGGATATCTCGAGCTCCTTCAGACACCTGACGGCTGTGGACTCATCTACTTCGCATGCTCCAATTACCTCGGCCTCTGCTGCAGGCGCTTTCTTTAATGGCGATGAACAGGTTGTGGAAACCTGCCTGATGCATACAGGCGGAGCCAGTTGTGCAGGCTGGAGATGAGCGGGTGGTGATGAGAATACCGGCACTGCAGTTCGTATCGTTACAGGTGGAGCAATGCCTTGGCAGGGCGACCTACACTGTCTGTAAGGAGCTGCATGAAACCTCTGAAAAACACGTGGCGTTGTCCTAATCTCAGGTGATGGCTGATGCTGTGGTAAGGTGGTGTTTAACGGTGGTCTAGCACGTGAATCGGCTTTCTGGCAGAAGAAGGGGAGGATTTTGGATGTTGGCGGGATGGGGCGTTGTGGGCTTGAGGGACGCGGGGTTGGAGCCATGAACTTCCTTTGGAATGGTATGGAGGCATTGTGTAGGTTTGGCATCAATAACTTCTCTTTCGAACGATACTTCTGCAACGCCCTTGCAATCCGTATCTGTTCCCGCTCATCGTTGCATTCGCTCTCAGACGGAGAGATCACTTCTTGCTGTGCTACTGATGAAGGAAAAACATACCAAGTGTTAGTACTACATTGCAACACAAAAGAATAGTTGAAGTGAGGAAGGAAAGCAACACTCACATAGTTTGAGCGACAGCCAAGCTGCCAAAGCAGCATACTTCTCAGCTTGCTTCTTGTTCTTTGCAGGCTCTCCGGTGAATATGATTCCGGCCAGCTCCACAGTCCCGGTGAACACAGGCAGGTGCCCTGAACCGGACCTGAAAGTTGTGTACTGCGGCAATGGAGACCCCACTCTCTGTGCAATCTCCTGCACGAGGTTCTCATATACTCCCGACTCATCCTGACACGAATTTACACAACAATCATCAACACGACGATCACTCAAACTGCGAACAATGGCAATGTCAGTAACGCCCGATGCCTAGACATTCACTTACACTCACACACAAAGTCATCCTTATTTTGTTTTGATCCAAATAACGAGTCATGCCAAGAACCATAATCCTCTGTATTTGACAACTTAATATGATAGCCATTTACTTTAAGGGTAGATTAGATTGACTATACATAAGATCAAGAAATGATCAAACAAGTGAATCCTTTAAGTAAACGGTCGCTTAACATATGTAAATCCTTTGTAAAGAAAGCCACATCCATGGCTCGTCGAGCTAAGTATGTAAAAAAATGTTAACAGAATTTACTTGTTTATGTAAAATGAATCATATATAATCTCAAACCAAAGACAATAGTTCTGAGGTAAAGAGAAAAGCTGATTTCTTCAGCTTCCAACTATAGTCTTAATTATAGTAACTATTTAATGTATATTGATGAAGATGGATGAAATATACTAGTACTAGTAAAGATCTTGGCCATGGAGATGGACATGCACATGGATGTAGCAGGGGTCTCTAGTTAACCACATTAAATTGAGGGAGACAACACTATAAATTGTACCCTTTGCTAATGCATTTATTTCTTCCATGTGCTATGAATCTATGATTTTATTTTTTAATTATTTGCAAAACTAATGTAAATAGTTATACGGCGATCTCTCAACCTTGATTTCATGTCTAACCACACATAAATCAAAGGAAATACTTATGTGCATAGTCAAGAATGCGTTTCAATCTGTACTTATAATGATATACTACTAATGAATGAAATTCAAGTTTACAATTAAAGTTTTACTATGATAGTCAACACTGCCAATCATTCACGTACTATAATTCAAGTTTACTATGATAGTCAACACTGCCAATCATTCACGTACTAGAATTGAACACACCCACAAGCCACAAGTGCCTAATAATAAAAATATTAATAAGTTGAAAATGATCTATATATAGTGGCTACACCATGTCACGATGGTCCAATCCACATTTATTTCCGCATGCTAAAGTTTTCAAACTAAACATGCTGCACATACACATTGTGACATTGTCTGCATATTTATATGAAATGCAAAAAAAATGATATTGAATGACGAAACTGCCCTTAAATTAGTAGAAACATAGCTTTACAGAAAGCTAGGAGTACCACCTGATTGATGGTTTGGTTTCCCACATCATGCCAATTTTTTTTTTAAATTTCCCACACCGTGCTGCTTAGTGCTTAGTGATAAATCTCGAGTTTAAATATAAAATGAAGGGATAACTATTTTCTTAACAACCGCTACAGGGGCATTATGGTCATTTTAAAGTACCATCAATTTGACCGGCACACCATTATCACCAGCAGCAGGCAGGCGGTTGGAGCACCGATCACAGAAACGGAAACACACACACACACACGCAGAGTGACGTCATGAAATAGCGGGTGAATAAATACAGAATCATTATTCTGAAAATGAGAGAGATTACGAGGGCGGCCTCGGCGGCGGAGTGCTCAGCCTGGCGGAGGGTTGAGCAATAGTTGGGGCTCTCGAAGGTGTCGCCGTTGAAGTTGACGATGGCCTTGAAGCGAGGCGCGTGGTCCGGCCCCTCCCTGATACAGGTGTAGGAAGGCATGTTGAAGCAGCTCCTATGAGCAACCTCCTGGAGCTGCTTCTTATACATTTTTCTCTAAGAATTGGATTTGATCAGAGGAATTAGGGCAGAATTAGAGATGGGTGGTTTCGGAGATGAATGCAGAAGAGACAGAGATCGTATTTTGCATTATCCTTTCTTCTTCTAGCTATTTCTCTCTATATATACCAAACCTTTTTTCTCATCTATATTTGTGTTCATTTAAAGTACGGAGTATTAAATTTTCTAGCAAGATATTTGTAAAATGGTATTTAATGAGAGATAACATATAAGAGATAGTAATTAGTAATAATTAGTAACATTACCATTCTCTCTAATTTATATGCTAGACAACCCTTCATCAGCCTCATATTTCTCCTCTATAATTATTTTTTTTACTTATCCACCCGTTTATAAAATTAAAATACATAACACAAAAAATAACAAAACGACTTCATTATGATTTTTAAAATTACGTTAATTAAAAATATGAACTTCAATATTGAAATATGTTAGGTGTGTGTTCAATCTTCTCTGATGACACCGGCTTGGAATCATGAGCTTGTTTTTCACACATAGAAGCACATCGTCTTGCGAACTCCTGATATTCTAGAGGCGTACCTTATCTGGTGGATCGCTTGTGGCATTCTAGCTAGAACCGACTTACTCGTCCCACCAGTCAGTCACATTGTCTCATTCGTCTTCAATTATCATTTTATTTATGACATGCATATATGACGTGGGGCGTACTTGAAGGCACGCACCACATCTTTCCTTGCCGCTTCTTGCCTTTGAGCAAACAATTTCCATGCGGATATGTCGGACGCATGTCATCCTCACGAACACCGACCATCATAGATAGATACCATCCGCCAAGTAGCCCACGACCTACATTATATGGACAGACGTCGACGGTAAACTATATCGTTGGTGCTCTGCCAATGCATGCGTCGTTCAATAGAGTCGATGCATTCAAGACATTGAGGTCTTTCCAATGACGCCACAAGTATGCATGTCAGATCCACAGACGACAATCAACAACTACTAGAATAAATTTTGTATGTGTGCCATTTTATCCGCTAGTGAAGACACCACTCCATGCGACCGGACAATTCTTCCACTTGAAGTACATGTCGTCGATACTGTCAAGCATTCAGGGAAAACCATGGGCCTCTCGTGCATATCAATCAAGAATTGGGCGTCATGAGTTGTTGGCTTTCTCAACTAAGTATTGCGAAAAAACCTCGATGATCTCACGACAAAAATGTGGCAAGCACACCTGACCTGTTGTTACACCTGTTGGTTCTGCTGATTACAAGAGATAAAAGCCGGGCGTAATACAACCCAAAAGAAGGAATACAAGAAACGAAACTGAACTGAATTACAATGAAACAAATAAACCGTGAATGTTTAGCCGAGTCGAGGAGGCCTCTTCCCGCAAGACGAGATACGCCCCGGTAGTGCTCTTCGGTTTGGCGTTTCGTCTCTAAAGGTAAAACGACTACGTCTCTTTTGATGCAGCACCGCAATCAGTAGAGCTCCGGCGAACTGGATGGAGAAGAGGGCAGAGCTTCGACAGAAAGACAATGCAGAGAGGGAGAGAGCTTATGATGCAGAGAATGCTAGGAATTGTCTGTCCTAATGCAGTGGTATGGCTAGCCTATTTATAGGCCAAGCCACCATGCAGGGTCAACCGAGCCATGAAGGCTCATCATGGCAGATTCGTAACCACCGTCGGTTACGAGCGTGTGGCAGGCGTGTGCCCATCGCATGTGGAGCGTGTGGATTTCTCACGTGGCAGCCGTGACTGTGCCTCGCTTGACGACGTGTCAAGCCACTTGGATTGCTGACTCGGCGGTGGTCCAAAAAGAATAGTTTGGGCCAAGCCCCAAGCCCAAAGACCACCCAAAGACCAATTGCCAAGATCCAAGTCCAAGCCCAAGCCCAAGATCGAGATCGAGATCGGGATTGGGCCCGCGGCCCGCGGCCCGCGCCCGCGCCCACGCCCACGCCCACGAGCACGAGCACGGGCTCGGGCTCGGGCTCGGGCGGGGCGGGCGGCGGCGCGCGCGTGTGCGCGCGTGGGGGCTTTTTCACCCATCTTGATCCACTATAATTATTAAGTAACATAAAGTCACTTAATTTAAACACATTAAAGATGTATTAATCTTCCAATGTGGGATAATTAACACTAGTTAATTATTCCCTAAGCACATGCTCCAAGCTTTAATTAAAAGCTAATTATGCCCAACTTTAATCCACTATTTCTCACTCACCGGAAATCGGATTTGAGAAAGTGAATATACTACATTTATCTACGTAAAATGTAGATCGACGCTATATCATTTAATTTCACAAAATTAAATGTCTCGTCACATTTATTCTTTGGTCAAAACCATTGACCGGGCATATTTAATCCATGATTTTTACAATCCCCCACATGAGTGGAAATAGCCAAATGCATATGCATGCAGACATAAGCTCAACCCTCGAGAGGTATATAAGCATAAGGATAGGTAGTTGTTGACTTTGAACCCTCCATAGTCGACACCATCGGATACACAGACGGCTTAGTAGAGCGATGCTTTGAACTAATCCCCCACGGCGTGCACCGAGACAATGGTGTTAACGCTTAAACACCTCAACCTCATTCGTTCTCACGTTTTGTGTCCATTGCGGTCTTGGACACCACTTTGGATTCATAAGTACGTTTTATGAAGCGACCACACTTCGCACTTACATAGGTGATTCTTAGTCAAGTACCTTGCCATACTTGGTCTCTTTGAGAACTCCATCTCTTTGAGATCTTTAAGAACCATTAAAAGTCATAGACTTAGCCTTTACCACTAGGCAAGTTCTCCAACACTCTATTGCTCTTAGGGAATAGATATAGTTTGAGTGTTTTCCATGAACTCTCATAGCTTAGTTGTCCCTTTGAACCAAGTTCTTGGGATCTCCAGTCATCATGGTTGGGTTACCACTATGACAATTCTTTAGTTTGTGGATTTCAAACCCATTCCCTCTAGCAACTTATTCATTTGATCACGGTTTAACCCTTTGGTTAGCGGATCCGCTAGATTATCTATTGACTTCACATAGTCAATTGTAATCATGCCAGTTATGATCAAATGTCTCACCGTGTTATGTCGTCGACGTATGTGTCGAGACTTACCGTTATAGAAACCATTATTTGCCCTTCCAATAGCCGCTTGGCTATCGCAGTGGATTAGCACTGGTGGCACTGGTTTAGACAGAAATGGAATATCTTCAAGGAAGTTCTTAAGCCACTCGGCTTCCTCACCAGCCTTATCCAAGGCAATGAACTCCGATTCCATTGTTGATCGGGCTATACATGTCTGTTTTGTGGATTTCCACGATACAGCACCACCCCCAATAGTAAAGACGTATCCACTTGTCGAAAGTGAGTCTCTATTATCAGATATCCAATTGGCATCACAGTACCCTTCAAGTACCGGGGGTATCTCGAGAAGCGTAGCCCATAATTTTGAGTATGTTTTAAATATCTCAAAACCCTTACAAGAGCTCTCCAATGCTCTTTGCTTGGATTGCTCGTGTAACGACTCAACTTGTTCACGGCACAAGCGATGTCAAGTCGAGTGCAATTAGTCAAGTACATAATGCACCCGATGACCCGTGCATACTCTTCTTGAGCAACGGGCTCGCCTTTGTTCTTGCTCAAGTGAACGTCGAGTTCAATTGGAGTCTTAACCGGCGCGCCATCATAGGCTTTGAATTTATTCAATATCTTCTCAACATAATGTGATTGTGTTAAGATGATTCCATCATTCGTTCTTAGAATCTTCATTCCAAGAATTACATCGGCTAGACCCATGTCTTTCATGTCAAAGTTTCTCTTTAACATGGCCTTTGTATCGTTAATTACTTGAGTATTGCTACCCAAGATTAACATATCATCAACGTAGAGACACACTATAACATGACCGTTATTAGTGCTCTTGATGTAGACACATTTGTCGCACTCGTTGATTTTAAACCCATTTGATAACATCACATTATCAAACTTCAAGTGCCATTGCAATGACGCTTGTTTCAATCCATAGAGGGATTTAACCAGTTTACAGACCTTTTTCTCTTGTCCAGGTACTACAAAACCTTCAGGTTGTCCATATAGATTTCATCTTCTAGTTCACCATTTAGAAACACAGTCTTTACGTCCATTTGGTGAATCTCAAGATTGTGCAATGCAGCAATCGCGAGAAGCACGCGGATGGAAGTAATCCTCGTTACAGGTGAGTATGTATCGAAGAAGTCATGTCCTTCCTTTTGTTTAAAACCCTTTACTACTAGTCGGGCTTTATACTTATCCACTGTTCCATCGGCCTTAAATTTTCTTTTAAGTACCCATTTACAACCTAGAGGTTTCGCACCTTCAGGTAGATCAACCAACACCCACGTGTGGTTTAGCAAAATTGAATCAATTTCGCTTTGAACAGCTTCTTTCCAATGCAACCCGTCTGGGCCATCGAAAGCTACTTTTATAGATGTCGGTTCTTCATCTAGCATAAAAGCAATGTAGTCAGGACCAAATGTTTTTGGTGTTCTGACCCTATTACCACGTCTTAGTACTGTATCTTTTGGATCGGGCCTTGCACGCTTGCGCGATTCAGGTTCCGCATCTGCTGATTTAGAACTAGTGGCTTCTTCTTCCACTTGTTTAGAACTAGTGGCTTCTTCAATTCTTGTCTCAGAATTGGTTGAGACTTTTTCCTTGTCTTTGCAAGGAAATGTATTTTCGAGAAATACAGCATTCCTCGACTCAATTGTTGTTCCTACTGTGATAGTCGATATTTCAGACTTGTGAACAACAAATCGATATGCACTACTGTTAAGTGCATATCCAATGAAGATGCAATCAACCGTCTTAGGTCCGATTGTAACTTCTTTGGGCGGAGGAACCATCACCTTTGCCAAACACCCCCACACTTTGAGGTATTTGTAGGATGGCTTCCTTCCCTTCCACAACTCATAAGGAGTGACATCTTTTCCTTTGAGAGGGATCTTATTCAAGATATAGTTGGCTGTCAAAACAGCTTCCCCCCACATGTTATGTGGTAATCCTGAAGTTAGAAGCAGTGCATTCATCATCTCTTTTAGAGTTCGATTTTTGCGTTCTGCAACACCATTAGATTGTGGTGAATATGGAGCAGTTGTTTGATGAATTATACCACTTGCGTTGCATAACTCCTCAAACGGGGCTACATATTCGCCTCTTCTATCGCTTCGAATCATTTTGATTTTACAACCAAGTTGATTCTCAACTTCGTTCTTATAATTTTTGAACGCTTCTATTGCTTCATCTTTACTTCTTAAAAGATAAATGTAGCAATACCTTGTGCAATCATCTATGAAAGTGATAAAGTACTTTTTACCACCTCTTGTTTGCACCATCTTTAAATCACATACGTCCGTGTGGCAGGCGTGTGCCTATCGCATGTGGAGCGTGTGGATTTCTCACGTGGCAGCCGTGACTGTGCCTCGCTTGACGACGTGTCAAGCCACTTGGATTGCTGACTCGGCGGTGGTCCAAAAAGAATAGTTTGGGCCAAGCCCAAAGACCACCCAAAGAAATCACATACGTCCGTGTGGCAGGCGTGTGCCTATCGCATGTGGAGCGTGTGGATTTCTCACGTGGCAGCCGTGACTGTGCCTGCCCGCGGCCCGCGCCCACGCCCACGAGCACGGGCTCGGGCGGGGCGGGCGGCGGCGGCGCGCGCGTGTGCGCGTGTGGGCTTTTTCACCCATCTTTATCCACTATAATTATTAAGTAACATAAAGTCACTTAATTTAAACACATTAAAGATGTATTAATCTTCCAATGTGGGATTATTAACACTAGTTAATTATTCCCTAAGCACATGCTCCAAGCTTTAATTAAAAGCTAATTATGCCAAACTTTAATCCACTATTTCTCACTCACCGGAAATCGGATTTGAGAAAGTGAATATACTACATTTATCTACGTAAAATGTAGATCGACGCTATATCATTTAATTTCACAAAATTAAATGTCTCGTCACATTTATTCTTTGGTCAAAACCATTGACCGGACATATTTAATCCATGATTTTTACAACACCAATATATATACAGATATTAGCATATCAGGACCAATGTCGTATGCGAGTTGTCGAATGGCCACCATGCACTTGTGCAAGATTGAGAGATCATCTCATCCAATACCGCTGGGACGCTCTAGGAAGAACTCATCACGACCAGCCAAAGTGTTAGCGATGAGTTCAAACAAGAGTCGATGCATGCGAAAACAACGCTGAAACACTTGGTTACCCACCAAGGCTTTGGATCAAAATAATCTTCCATTAGTTTTGCAGCTGCCGCCTCACATTCTCGGTGAACATACTGCAAGCCGAACAATTGTTTATATACTATGGATCACAATTTTCATAAAAATCAAAATTTTGTTTTGTTCATTTTCTATGAAATCACTATTAATAGTGGGGTGAGCCATCATTTTGAGGAAGAAAAAGGCGCACCACAGATAGAATCTTTTCCAATTATAAGAAGTGGGATGTGTCTTTTCAATTGATAGTGAGCTTATAATAATGTTGATTAATATCTTTACATCGAGTCACTTATATATTATGATATGTTATGATATGCATAAACGTGTAATAGAAAAATTAAAAGTTGCTTACTGCCATGTCAATGATATAATAAACCGTATACCCACCCTATTTCAAACCCAGAAATTCTGTAGAATTCACAGCCTCAAATAAATTGAATACGATACAACACAGTAGAAAATTTGGAATAACCCTAAGCCATTGATTGGTACAAGTGCTCCTTAAATGGTCTGCAAATAAAAATTCTAGTACAATTTTGTGCCTTTTTTGCTTATCAAGCGGTATACAACCATGCACAAATATTTTAGGACAAGAAAAAGAGGCAAAATTTGACATGGGAAGAGCAAGTATATTACTACTATAATAGAGCGATGGAACTAGAATACATGCCAGGATACAGAATGTTTGCGAGAATCACCATGAAAACGGGCTTGCTCCCAATAAGAAGATTTCATTTTCCACGTCTTTCACCCATTGACAAACCCGGTTGCATACTTTTATTGCAAGAGCCTGCAAAATGGTGTCACTTTATTCAGAAAAGAAGAGCACTAACAAAACGATACTGAACCAGAGGAAAAATATTAAAATTGAAGCTTTGGGATTAAATTGCTCTAATTGTCTTCGACAAACTACAGTGGAAGGGACAACAAGAAAAAAACGATACACAAGTAGCACAAAACAAAGTAGCTTAGAATGAGACTATGGCAGTTAACTGCAAAAAATATGGTATACAATAAGTATTGTATACAAGTTTGGCATGTAGAAAAGCAAAATTAGCATATCATACCTTGTCTGCGAGGGGATCAAAGGCTGCATAAAGTTCAAAATCTTGTGTGACCCAGCAAAGTAGCACTGTGGTAACAAAGGAATAGTTAGGAACTTCATAACCATGAAAAACAGAGCAGTTTAACTGTATGTGACCTGTATGAAACTTATAAACAACATAATTTGAACTTTTTCCATTTACAGTTTATTATTTGAGAAATCTACTTTAAATACCGATGAAAGGACATATCAGATGCTCCCATAGAAACTAAAGAATGGAGCAATCTAGTATGCCCTTTCCCTTCCTGCTAACAACTAGCTATATGCTTCAAGAGGCAATACTTTTGAGTTGTGAAATTACTATCGAACACAATGCATTAGTAACCTCTTACGGATATATAACTTGTTTCTATGCATCCAACTGTAATACTCCCTCCGTCCATGTTACTCGCACTTTTCATTTTAGGCCGTAAATTTGAAATCGATTTTTTTGTGTAGTTAAATTAGAATTTTAAGTGTAATAAGACATCACTTAATAAATGAGCACTTAACTTAATCTAACATATTAATTAAACACATTAATTCTAACTTAAACTAGAAATAGTGTAAGTAGTTTGAGACGAGCCGAAATGGAATAGTGCAAGTAACATGAGACAGAGGGAGTACTAACCTACCACCTCCGTCCACAAAAAATAGTCACGTTTTCAGATTTTGGCCCGTCCACCAAAAGTAGTCTTTATCTATTTATGGTAAGTTTCTCTCTCTAATGAGGTGGGTCCCATTTTCCACTATTAATAGTTCAACCACTTTTTTCTCTCTATCTTCTTATTTTACCAATTTTGTATATTAAATCCCTACCAACATTTTTTTCGTAGAAGGTATTAAAAATAACCAATGGGCCCGAATAAAATCAATTATACTTGGTGTAAAATTAAAACAACAAAAAACTGTGTCATAGAATAGAATCAACTGCTACTAAAATTGCATGTTGCAGATTATCGGATGATATACAAGGAATCAGAATGCGTTCTCTTCACTAGTTCTAAGTTAAGGCTGGGTGGCAAGATCAACAAACAATAAGTAGTCAAAAGCTCAAATCTAATGCATGCAGAGAACGACATAACAGAATGAGAAAGATGTACCATAATTTTCATCTCTTCTGAACTGGGTTTTGTGAGGTCCTATTGGTTTTCTGTGCATGGATGCATAGAGTCTCTGATAGGCCTTATATAATCTGCATAGGGAGAGTGAAATTCTGTATCAGTATCATCCTGCAAAAGTTGATATTGGAGGAAAATAGCAAAGTGCAAAGTTGTAACTAAAATTGCTACTTTTTTAATTTTTATTTCTTACCTTTTTTGCTGTCTCAAGCTGTTGATTGGCGATGAAAACTCAGATGACACGTATTGGTCAAGATAAATACTTCTGTATACGAAATGCCATAGTCCAGCCGGACCACCAATCCCAATAGATCCGTCTGCCGTTCTCCCAGGGGAACCTGCCCCAGGCCGTGGTTGACCTAAATGAGAAGAAACAGCACCAGCACGAGAAGTGGGTTCAACAAGCAAATCCTTGATATGCATACCACCATCAACCAATGATCTTTGAACTTCACTCAGTACATTTGAGTTTGAGAGTACAATCTCAATCCGAATCCTATAAGAAGCAAATTTTGCATCTATTATACAAAGACCAAATCTTGCAGTAGCCATGTCGTCATGTCATGGACAATGATATTCATATAGCCACTGGAGAGGCATCTGTGACTGATTAGATATTAATATTGAAACTTTACCTGCAATCTTTTAAATGATAGAAGGCATCAGAACTTGTGGTGAGCAGCACCACGTATGTGTCGATCTGCAAATAGATTCGGTATTTAGTAACCAGTTTACTAATCCAATAGCCAATATGTAAACTAAATTAAAACTAAAAACTCCAGGATTTTGACTCATTGCATCAGTTTACAATCTAACTTGTGTAATTTTCAGACATTTTGTACAAATAAAGGATAACTTACATCAAAATAGTGCACGTAAGCATAAAGGAATGCCATGGGATTGTATCTTGGCAGGCAAATAGGTGAGAACGACTCAGATGTCCTGCATAAAATTTATAAGCATGTAATAAATATCCTCAATCAGTTCATTGTGATCAATGGAATTAATCACATTTTGGATCTGAAGAATGATATAGCAATGTGAAAGTATGAACACATTTAATAAGAAGAAACTTATCAAAAGCCAGGTGTGTATTTCAGAACTGAAACAGGTTTTTGGTGAAGATAATATTTGACCTTATTGTTGTACAACACATTATCCTGGTAGGAGATAAAGGACCTGCTAGTACTCTCTATACAAGATTCACGTGAACATGACATCTGTTGTTCATATCTAATATAATCCAATTCTTTTATAAAATGTTGAGTTTATCACATGCCGATTGTCCCTTCTCCTCTTAACCATGCGGATACAATTTCTTTACCATTAGAGCTCATGCATACTCAATAAACAATGTGTGGACATGCATGTAGTTGTGACATAGTTAACAAACCTAATCAAACCACGTTTTAACATCTAGATTCATGGAATAATGTCAGGAGTTTAAGAAGCAAATACCTGAAAGATTCAGAGGACATTATAAAATTGGAGAGTAACAGTATATCATCGGGGTGAAGAGATGCTTTTTGGGCGCTAACAAGACTGATGACCTGCATTGCATTTCAATCTGTGATGGCAGTATTTCTGTAACTTAGTTACATCCAAAAGAAGAGTAGCTAATATTTTACTACCACTTCAGTGTAGGGGAAAACACCACTTATATTGTCCATTGATAATAAATAGGTTTAATTAATGGAATTACTCTTTAACACCAACGAGCAAAGTTTGAGTCTTGAAGAACAAAGGCTATCAGGAGTTATCGAAAATCTGTTAGGTAATATGGAAGTCAAGTTCTGGGAAACTAATATCAACATCATCATGTACAAATATCCCAACTCTGAGCCAAAGATATAACAGTTACCTTATGTTTGCACATCAAGAGTGCAAACAGGACTCCTGAGCCAGCCACATCCTGTAAGATGGAAGCCGCAGCTTGACGAGTAGCATAAGCAAGGGGAAGACATGAGTAGGCATGAAGAAAAGTGGCAGGATTCCTACCGTCAGAAGAGCAAGCACATTTTGGTCAAATTTTATGCACGAGACAGTGTTCAAGTAATTGATAATACAAGTCTCAGTACATGATAGCTGGATCATAATCTTTAATCACTGGGGTTCAAAAAATAAACCATGCATATCATTTATCACTTTGTCCAAATACACCCCACAGTTGAAAGAAATGACTTGGGTTCTACTAAAAAATAAACAAGTAAACAAACAAACTTCGATAAACAATAGCTACAACAGCTTGTTAGTGATTTTAAATTTCAACTCAGCAAAGATGCTTCCAATGGTTCTCCGGAAATGCATACTTCATAAGTCTATAGCTACAGTGAGCATTAGTGAGTTCTGCATGCAAAAAAAAAATTCGAATCCTATATCATTAGGATAAAAAGTATGATTGGTAATTCTTTTCCAAATTGTCAAAAAAGTGGCAATTGGCATGGACAACGCAGGTTAGAAGTTTTGACATTCATGAAAAAGTTTAAATATCAGTTGTCCTAGTTAAATACCTACATATATTGTTTCTTGCTAACACTTCACTTTCAGAAGGGGACGCAAATAACAAGGTGCACATTGATATTACGAAATCAGAAATGCCGAGATATGCCGGTGAGGCTTTATGAGACTCTAAATCACACTGACAGACTGTATAGTTTAAAGAAGTACCAACTCAAAGAATGGATAAGAGACGAGAAGACAGCATCAGTTCCCCCAAGCAGTGATGTCATATCAAATTTTGGGTTCTTCTCAAAACAACGATTCACAGACTTTGTCAGGATAAGTATCATCTGCGTGCACAAATTAATATATGAGAAAGGAACTGATTAACATTCCCAATCTATTTTGCTCAGGAAACATCAAAAGTTTCTGTGTACATGGAGCAAGATACCTGACCGTACAGTAACTCTAGCTGACCCTTCAATGATTCATAAGGTTCTTCTGTGCAACTTATGCAGACCAAGTAAATAGGTCCTTTCACAAGAAAAACAACCTGATTTTTAAAACCCCACATCAGTTGATATGGCAATCATGGCAGAGGAGATTCAATCTATATTACCAGTTTATTCTTCTAGTTCAGCTAAGCTATACTGATGTAAATTATATTAACCAATGCAATCGTAAGATCTATAGGTTGAAAATTAACCTGGTGTTTACCAGCTCTAACCAAATTGACCCGATCTCCTCTGTAAAGCATTCAACAAATAAAGATATCAAATCAATGAGCTGCTAAACATAACACAAACAAGAACAAATAACCGTCACAAGTAGCACACCCATTTTCCACAAAGGAGATAATGGCTTGCAAAGTTGCAGAGAAACCAGCTAGCTTATATTCATCCCCGTATCTACAAGTCAAAAACACAACCATAAAGGAAAATGTTATCCACATATGAGAACAATAAGAAAGGGGAAAAAAATATGGTTTCGGACCATTCAGTATTGATACAAACATATGGTTGTGTTTACAGGTATACAAATAGACACAAACCTTGAATATATGGGTTTCCCAGAGTGACTCAATATAATGAAGTGTTTCTTCCTTTTCCTCCAAGAAACCGAAGCATCATCCTGGGGTTCATTAATTATTCAATCATGATGAGTATGTATCAAAAACTAAAATCCATGCAGTTCATTAATTAACCATACATAGCAATTAGCAAGAGCATTCATCATTAAACGTCTCCTAACAGGCTATCTAATATATTAGCAACTGGAGCGTGTACATTATTCTAAACTGATAACTGCTTGAGCAAATTTAAAACTACAAATCCCATAATCCATAATAATATGCAGAAAACTGCAGCTAACCTCATCGGCATGCCGTTTCCCAGATACACTCTGATTATAGGATCCCGAAACCCCATCATTTTCAACCACTCTAATGTCACTATCATCTTCGTCATCATCAACTATTTCATCGCCGCCGCTGGTGCTCCCCATCTCACCGGCATAGCCGCTGCTACCTGGACTCAGCGGCCGCTCGACCTCATCTATCTCCGGAGCATCTAGCCACATGAAGGAGATGTTCTCTCCATTAACTCCCGATGACTCTGCCTTGGAATCACTTTCGAAATGCCGACCCTCCACGGAATCAGCATCTCCTCCAGCTCCAATTTCTTCACTCAACGATCCATTATTTGACTTTGGCTGCTCCCGCGACTCCACATCCTCTTCCAATTCCTCTTCCCCTTCACCCTCAATCGTCGCCGTCGGGGAACGCGACGACATTGAGATTGAAGCCAATTGATTCTCAAGGGCATCAAGCGATTGGTCAATCAAGTGAGGATTCTTATTAGGCTCCGCCTCCACTTCCGACTCTGGCTCCGGTTCGAGTTGGGGTTCAGGTTCGGGTTCCGAATTGGGATCAGAATTAGGGTTCCCCTCATCAGATGAGTAATTCGACGACGGGGAATTCGAATCCGAGGCCATTATGTATCAAAAAGTAAAATTACAATATGATTGGAAAATATAATTGATGATGGTTCAAAAATGTGGGAGTGTGATGAGCGAAAACCCTACTTCGAAGAGGAAAAATATGAAGCTCAGTGGTGGTGGTCGCATCATAGGTGGCGGTGAAGGAGAGACAAAACATAAAACGACGACGTTGGTTTGACCAGTAGGTGGTGGGCTTGGAATACGATCGCCAGGATTAGGTGGCGCAGGAGTACCCTCCTTCATGGGCTACTATTTTCGGGCTTTTGAATTTTGGTAACATTTACTTTATCAAGCAGCCTTTAATAAAATCATGGATCAGGGCTGATATCAGCATTTGGGCCCGCCCTAGATCATACACTAATAATTACACTGAAAACAAACTAAATTCTGACTTTATAAAGTCAATAGATAAAACTAGGAGTAGTAATTTTAGTAAAAATTAAAATTATAAATTTAAAAATTTTGTACATATCAGATTTTGAATTAGCCCTACTTGAATGTGAGGTACTCGAATTTCAAATTTGTCAACTTATAAAACTGAACACTAATCTGTATTTTTCATTCTCAAGGAACTTATACAATATATATTTTGCTAAGGTATATAATATATAGAGAACTCAGAGAAGGTATGGATTTCAATAAGATCTTTCCGTCAATTGTCATGTAAAGTGTATTTGTATTCTCATGTCCATAACATTCTATATGGATTAAAAAGTTTGGAAGATGGACAATAAGATAGTTTTCCTAAATCGAAGTCTTGAATAGACCATGTACATGGAGCTGAATATAAAAATCAACGATAAAGAATACGCTTTAATGAGTCCGTTCATAGACTTGACTTGAGCAAGCTTCAAAACTGTAAAACATTTGTTTTCCTTTGGGTTTTAACAAGTGTCGTGACAAAATTAGCGTGTATAAGAAATTTGATGAAAATAACATTGAGTTCAAATGACAGTTGCTATAACTAGTCGTAAACTAAAATATCACAATGGCTTTGGTACGCCACTTTGAAATTCGTATAACTACTTACTTATGTATGAAAAATATGAGCTTTATTAATATTTTTTAAGTAATTTTCATTTTTTAAGTTTGTTACACTATAATGTTTTATTAATTGTTTCCGGAAAAAAATTGTGCATGTGGACTAACTATACATGTCATATTATTTCATCATATGAATGGTTTGGTTGCTATAATTTGTCACTAATGTAATGTTTTTACTAGTATGCTTCTTAAGCCTAGAAGCATCCCCATCCATGCTCTTTCCCAAGGTATGGAAGTGGGTCTGGATCCACTTTTATTTATTTTTTACTCCATGCTCTTCCCAAAGAGTACAACACTTCATACTATTCCGCAAGGACATGCTCAAGGGTCCTACCATTCTATTATTCAATTTAAATAGAAACATTTCCACAATATTAGAATGCATTAAAAATACTCGGAATACTATTACAAATTACTAAAAAATAAAAAATTACATAATTCAAATCCTAAAAATTAAAAATTACATAATTTAAATCCTAAAAATTAAAAATTTCATAATTAAATTCATAAAATTAAAAAAACCACTACTCGTGGCCGAATTTCGCCCAAATGTGTTTGATTAGGTCTTCTTGTAGTTCAATGTGAGCTTTGGTATCGCGCATTGTGTGTCTTGTTTCGATCCTCTCTCGCACCGTCGTATGCACACCTCAGCGTGGGGGAGACCTTGCGGTTGATCTTCCGGCTTCATCCTCGTCGTAAAAGTTAGCCGCCCTCAGTCATTCGTCAGCTATAATCATGTTGTGCAAAATAATACACGTGTATATGATGTCGGCACCACAGCCGAGACGGGGCCTTCACAATGTTAAGTCGACCTTGAAGGACCCCAAAAGCTCTTTCGACGTCTTTCCGAGCAAACTCTTGATGTTGCGAATAAAGAATCTGTCTCCGGTCTTGCGGATTGCTGAGGGTCTTCACGAAAGTCGACCACCTTGGGTAGATACTATCGGCGAGATAGTAACCCATGCGGTATGGATTTCCGTTGACGGTGAAGTCGATCACCGGTGCTACACCATTCAAAACATCATTGAAGAGTGGTGAAGAATAGAGCACGTTCAAGTCGTTGTTGGATCCGGAAATACCGAAATATGCATGCCAAATCCATAAGCGGTAGTCGGCGACCACTTCAAGGATAAGGGTTGGACCGTCGCCTTTGTGGCCCTTAAGTGTTGCCCCCTCCAAGCATTCGGGCAATTCTTCCATTTCCAATGAATGCAGTCAATCCTGCCAAGCATACCGGAAAAATCGTGGATTGTTTCTTGAAGATGAAGCAACCGTTGACAATCTTCGGTGGTGGGTGCCCGAAGGAATTCCTCACCAAAAGTAGAACGAATGTCATCGCAAAAAAATTTGAGGCATAGGATTCCAATTGACTCACCCACATGCAAATACTCTTCGAAGAGGTCAGCCGTTTGCCCAGTATCAAGTTGTCGGAGGGTACAAGTACACTTTTGCAACGCCGAGAGACTTTGCCGACTGGTTGCGTCTCTACGTGATTGAAAGTATTCAACACGGGCGGACAATGTGTTGACAATACGCATAAACAATCGTTTTGACATGCGAGTGCCGGAAGTAATCTTCCGGAAACCGCGTCCTGTCGGAAAAATAGTCGGCAACGAGCCTTTCATGGGTTCCTTTCCGGTCATGAGGAATGTAGCGGCGTTTTGATCTAGTTGGTTGAGAAGGAGGGGCGGGGGTGGCGGCGACGACATAGGCTTCATAGACGGCACGATATTGTTCATAGTATTCTTGGTCTTCGCGCTCCGCTTCCGCAATGATATCATTGAGATCCATTTTTGAATTTAGAGAGGGTTTGAGTGAGAGAGGAAGATGTAGATGAGTTGTATGAAAAAAATGGATGATGAATGTGTTGTATGAAAAAATGGATGATGAATGTGTGTATTTATAGATGATTTTGGGATTAATTTTTAAAAAAAATTCAAAATTTTTAAAAAAATGGTAATAAAACGGCTATATTTTTGGGAATCCGAAAGTATTCTTTTTATTTTTTTGTATTATTTTTTATTTTTTTAAAAAAAGAAAAGAAATTACAACGGCATTGCCGTCGGCCAATCGCACGCTGCCACGTCGCCCTGCTCAGCGGCATGGACGTGCTCAATATATCGAGCAGCGCCGTGCCATCGATGCGAGCACAGCGGCGGACACGGGTGTGTCACGCCGTCAGTACGGACGCGGTCCGCCCCTATTGAGCAGCGATGGGGATGCTGTAAATATTGGCTTCTTATTTAAGGTATACAGCAAATCATGCATATATATTCTATTTATACTGTTGATGCTATTTTTTCCTGTGTTGCATTAGTCATTTTCCTCCTTTTTATGCAGAACATCTCCACCTCATTGGATAACTTACACATCGCCCATCCTGAAACCTTTTGAATGCATCAAATTTAAAGTGGAAGTGCAACGATTATTTTTTTAACTATTAACTAGTAAGATTTTAGTTAAGAGCAACTGTTACTATAATAAAATGTAATCTTTTCATTTGTGTTGGAGAAAGTTACATTTTTAATATTTTATTGCAATTTGATCATTTGATTATTTGATTTCATTTGTTTTGGAGAAAGTTACATTTTTAATATTTTATCGCAATTTGATCATTTGATTATTACCTTACGTCAAATGTATACTGTATATATAGTAAGTAGTAGTAGTATACACTAATGTGACAATTTTCCAAAACGGCCTTTTGGATTCCTAACAGTCACAACTACATTCTCACTAATTTTTTCTTTTTATTTGGTTTCGAACTTCTGAATACTTTTTCATAATTTTTACAAATAATAAACCCTTAAAAACCATAATTAGTCTTACTAAAAAATGTCAAGTCCAAACGTATTTCACTATCTATGTATTTCACATATGTAGCTAGCTAATGGAATAATTTCTCATCTATTTTTGTTGTGATATTAATTGCCCACACTAGGCTTAGCAAAATAAAGAATCGTTATATTTTACAAATAATTAACCCTTAAAACTATAACTATTTTACCAAAAAATGTCCAAAGTCCATTTCACTATCTATTTATTTCACATGTCTAGCTAGCTACTGATTGATTGATTAATTTCTCATTTATTTTTGTTGTGATATTAATTGCCCACACTAGGCTCGGCAACATATATAATTACTTCCACTATTATAAAATAATTCCAGATTGAATTATCTTTCAAAATTATAGCCACTAACTAATTTGTTGAAACTTCATCATCATACATGATCAAGATGCTATAACTCTATTGGCCCACAGTCACATGATATTCCAGATATATTAGCTTTCTAGGGTTTCAGTAACAATTCCAATGGAGTAATTGGTTTTATTTATGAATGAGAAACTTGAGTGGATCTTATCCGCGAAATATATAAAGAAACAAAAACTGCTAAAATATCAATATAAAACACGTTAAATATCAAATAGTACTACTCCTATAATATTCTGCTACCACTTTATTGGAATATTACACTTTGAAGAAGCCATATTATTATGCTCATTAACCCATCAAAATCACTTTAAATGGATCATTGCTAAGAGCATCCGCAACGCGGTGCCGTCGCCGTTCCGGAGGAACGGTTTCGCGGCGGCACGCGTTGCAGCGTGCGTTCCGTCGCCATTCCGTGCCGCCACCGTTCCCATGCCGTGCCGCGTTTCGTTCCTCCGGAACGCGGTGTTGGTTTCTGGGATTACAAAGATAACTACCGGGCGTAATACAACCCAAAAGAAAGGAAAGGAAGAACTGAACTTAAAAATACAACGTATAATCGAAACTACTA
This sequence comes from Salvia splendens, assembly GCF_004379255.2. Taxonomy (NCBI): domain Eukaryota; kingdom Viridiplantae; phylum Streptophyta; class Magnoliopsida; order Lamiales; family Lamiaceae; genus Salvia; species Salvia splendens. The sequence goes on from NC_056038.1 coordinate 7,876,203, forward strand.
AACCAGTGTGATTAGCCGAGTCGAGGAGGCCTCTTCCCGCAAGACGAGATACGCCCCGGTAGTGCTCTTCGGTTTGGCGTGTCGTCCCCAAAGGTAAAACGGCTACGTCTCTATTGATGCAGCACCGCAATCAACAGAGCTCCGGCGAACTGGATGGAGGAGAGGGCAGAGCTTCGACAGAAAAAACTATGCAGGGAGAGGGAGAGAGTTTATGATGCAGAATGCTTTTTGAATTGTGTAGTGATGCATGGAATGGCTGGCCTATTTATAGGCTCAGTCCACTGCAGGGGGTCAACAGCCATGATGGCTGTCATCATGGCAATTCGTAACCGACGTCGGTTACAGACGTGTGGCAGGAGTGTGCCATCCGTGTGTGGAGCGTGTGGATTTCTCACGTGGCAACCGTGACTGTGCCTCGCTTGACGACGTGTCAAGCCACTTGGATTGCTGACTCGGCGGTGGTCCAAAAAGAATAGTTTGGGCCAAGCACCAAGCCCAAAGACCACCCAAAGACCAATTGCCAAGATCCAAGTCCAAGTCCAAGTCCAAGATCAAGATCGAGATCGAGATCGAGATCGGGCTCGGGCCCGAGGCCCGAGGCCCGCGGCCCGCGACCGCGAGCGCGAGCACGAGCACGAGCACGAGCACGTGCACGGGCACGGGCTCGGGCTCGGGCGGGCGGGCGGCGGCGGCGGCGCGCGCGTGTGCGCGCGTGTGGGCTCTTTCACCCATCTTGGTCCACTATAATTATTAAGTAACATAAAGTCACTTAATTTATACACATTAAAGATGTGTTAATCCTCCAATGTGGGATAATTAACACTAGTTAATTATTCCCTAAGCTCCATCTCCAAGCTTTAATTAAAAGCTAATTATGCCCAACTTTAATCCACTATTTCTCACTCACCGGAAATCGGATTTGAGAAAGTGAATATACTACATTTACCTACGTAAAATGTAGATCGACGCTATGTCATTTAATTTCACAAAATTAAATGTCTCGTCACATTTATTATTTGGTCAAAATCCATTGACCGGGCATATTTAATCCATGATTTTTTACAATCCCCCACATGAGTGGAAATAGCCGAATGCATATGCATGCAGACACAAGCTCAACCCTCGCGAGGTATATAAGCATAAGGATAGGTAGTTGTTGACTTTGAACCCTCCATAGTCGACACCATCGGATACACAGGCGGCTTAGTAGCGCGATGCTTTGAACTAATCCCCCACGGCGTGCACCGAGACAATGGTGTTAACACTTAAACACCTCAACCTCATCCGTTCTCACGTTTTGTGTCCATTGCGGTCTTGGACACCACTTTGGATTCATAAGTGCGTTTTTTTTATGAAGCGACCACACTTCGCACTTACGTAGGTGATTCTTAGTCAAGTACCTTGCCATACTTGGTCTCTTTGAGAATTCCATCTCTTTGAGATCCTTAAGAACCATTAAAAGTCATAGACTTAGCCTTTACCACGAGGCAAGTTCTCCAACACTCTATTGCTCTCTAGGGAATAGATATAGTTTGAGTGTTTTTCCATGAACTCTCATAGCTTAGTTGTCCCTTTGAACCAAGTTCTTGGGATCTCCAGTCATCATGGTTGGGTTACCACTATGACAATTCTTTAGTTTGTGGATTTCAAACCCATTCCCTCTAGCAACTTATTCATTTGATCACGGTTTAACCCTTTGGTTAGCGGATCCGCTAGATTATCTATTGACTTCACATAGTCAATTGTAATCACCCCTGTTGTGATCAAATGTCTCACGGTGTTATGTCGTCGACGTATATGTCGAGACTTACCGTTATAGAAACCATTGTTTGCCCTTCCAATAGCTGCTTGGCTATCGCAGTGAATCAGCACTGGTGGCACTGGCTTAGACCAACATGGAATGTCTTCAAGGAAGTTCTTAAGCCACTCGGCTTCCTCACCAGCCTTATCCAAGGCAATGAACTCCGATTCCATTGTTGATCGGGCTATACAGGTCTGTTTTGTGGATTTCCACGATACAGCACCACCCCCAATAGTAAAGACATATCCACTTGTTGAAAGTGAGTCTCTATTATCGGATATCCAATTGGCATCACAGTACCCTTCAAGCACCGGGGGGTATCTCGAGAAGTGTAGCCCAAGATTTTGAGTGTGTTTTAAATATCTCAAAACCCTCACAAGAGCTCTCCAATGCTCTTTGCTTGGATTGCTCGTGTAACGACTTAACTTGTTCACGGCACAAGCAATGTCAGGTCGAGTGCAATTAGTCAAGTACATAATGCACCCGATGACCCGTGCATACTCTTCTTGTGCAACGGGCTCGCCTTTGTTTTTGCTCAAGTGAACGTCGAGTTCAATTGGAGTCTTAACCGGCGCGCCATCATAGGCTTTGAATTTATTCAATATCTTCTCAACATAATGTGATTGTGTTAAGATGATTCCATCATTCGTTCTTAGAATCTTCATTCCAAGAATTACATCGGCTAGACCCATGTCTTTCATGTCAAAGTTTCTCTTTAACATGGCCTTTGTATCGTTAATTACTTGAGTGTTGCTACCCAAGATTAACATATCATCAACGTAGAGACACACTATAACATGACCGTTATTAGTGCTCTTGATGTAGACACATTTGTCGCACTCGTTGATTTTAAACCCATTTGATAACATCACATTATCAAACTTCAAGTGCCATTGCAATGGCGCTTGTTTCAATCCATATAGGGATTTCACGAGCTTGCATACCTTTTTCTCTTGTCCAGGTACTACAAACCCTTCGGGTTGTTCCATGTAGATTTCGTCTTCTAGTTCACCATTCAGAAACGCGGTCTTTACATCCATTTGATGAATCTCGAGATTGTGCAATGCAGCAATAGCGAGAAGCACCCGGATAGATGTAATCCTTGTTACAGGTGAATAGGTATCGAAGAAGTCATGTCCTTCTTTTTGTTTAAAACCCTTTACTACTAATCGGGCTTTATACTTATCAACTGTTCCATCGGCCTTAAACTTTCTTTTAAGAACCCATTTGCATCCTAAAGGTTTAGCACCTTCGGGCAAATCAACCAACACCCATGTGTGGTTTAGCAAAATTGAATCAATTTCGCTTTGAACAGCTTCTCTCCAATGCAGCCCGTCTGGGCCAGCAAAGGCTACTTTTATCGATGTTGGTTCTTCATCCAACATGAAAGCAATGTAGTCAGGACCAAAAGTTTTTGGTGTTCTGACTCTATTACCACGTCTTAGTACTGTATCTTTTGGATCGGGCCTTGCACGCTTGCGCGATTCAGGTTCCGCATCTGTTGATTTAGAACTAGTGGCTTCTTCTTCCACTTGTTTAGAACTAGTGGCTTCTTCAATTCTTGTCTCAGAATTGGTTGATACTTTTTCCTTATCTTTGCAAGGAAAGGTATTTTCGAGAAATACAGCATTCCTCGACTCAATTGTTGTTCCTACTGTGATAGTCGATATTTCAGACTTGTGAACAACAAATCGATATGCACTACTGTTAAGTGCATATCCAATGAAGATGCAATCAACCGTCTTAGGTCCGATTGTAACTTCTTTGGGCGGAGGAACCATCACCTTTGCCAAACACCCCCACACTTTGAGGTATTTGTAGGATGGCTTCCTTCCCTTCCACAACTCATAAGGAGTAACATCTTTTCCTTTGAGAGGGATTTTATTCAAGATATAGTTTGCTGTCAAAACAGCTTCCCCCCACATGTTATGTGGTAATCCTGAACTGAGTAGCAGTGCATTCATCATCTCTTTTAGAGTTCGATTCTTGCGTTCTGCAACACCATTAGATTGTGGTGAATATGGAGCAGTTGTTTGATGAATTATACCACTTGCGTTGCATAACTCCTCAAACGGGGCTACATATTCGCCTCCTCTATCGCTTCGAATCATTTTGATTTTACAACCAAGTTGATTCTCAACTTCGTTCTTATAATTTTTGAACGCCTCTATTGCTTCATCTTTGTTTCTTAAAAGATAAATGTAGCAATATCTTGTGCAATCATCTATGAAAGTGATAAAGTACTTTTTACCACCTCTAGTTTGCAACATCTTTAAATCACATACATCCGTGTGAATTAATTCAAGGGGTTTTGTGCTTCGTTCAACCGAGTGAAACGGCAACTTAGTCATTTTTGCTTCAAGACAAATTTCACATTTATCTTGGATATCCAATTCATTAGCCTTTAGTAAATCTAAATTTACTAATCTTTTAATGGCTTTTGAATTTACATGTCCCAATCTACAATGCCACAAATTTGAAGACTCAATCAAATAAGAGGAAGTAGATGCTTTATTCTTATTGGCCAATGGCTTCGCAACACTTCGAGTTGCTACACTAAGCTTGAAAAGCCCATCGGTTACATAACCTTTTCCGATGGATTTTCCAAACTTATACAAGACAAACCTATCGGACTCAAATACAAGTTTAAACCCTTTATTAACTAGTATTGATCCTGACACTAGGTTCTTGCGGATGTCCGGGACATGCAGCACATCCTTCAAAGTGATAGTTAGGCCAGACGTCATCATGAGAATCACGTTGCCAACGCCGAGGACTTCTGACGATGCTTGATTCCCCATGTTGATCTTCCTCCCTTCAACAGCAGTGTAGGAGGCAAACTTGCTCCTGTCGGAGCAAACATGAGCAGTAGCGCCGGTGTCGATGTACCAGCCTCCCTTGTTATCAACAAGGTTAACCTCTTCAGTGACCACTGCAATGAGGTCGTTCTCATCCCAGTCCTTGAACTCCTTCTCAACGACGTGGGCTGCCGGCTTCTTCTTCTTGCTGCGGCAGTCTTTGGCAAAGTGGCCCGGTTTGCCACATTTGTAGCAGTCGCCTTCAAACTTCTTTGAAGGTTGCTTTCCCTTCCCTTTGTCGTTTGGACGGTTTGGGCGAGGGCGTTTGTTGGAGGGACCGCCCCGCTCCAACAGGTTGGCTTTGGCTTCATTTGGGGTGAAGCCCTTAGCCTTTTGATCACTTTTGCGCACGTCGGCCTCAATGCGCAACTTCACGATCAAGTCTTCAAGGGTCATCTGCTTTCGCTTGTGCTTGAGATAACTCTTGAAGTCCTTCCAACTTGGAGGGAGCTTGTCAATGATCGTGCACCTTAGGAACTTATCGGGCAAGGTCATCCCTTCAGCCACTAAGGAGTGGATGATCATTTGGAGCTCTTGGACTTGCTCCATGATGGGTCGAGAGTCGACCATCTTGTAGTCCATAAACTTGGATGCTACAACCTGTTCAGTCCCTGCAGCATTGTCTATGCTATATTTCTTCTCTAGGCTTTCCCACATTTGTTTAGATGTGGTTACATTGGAGTATACATTATAGAGGCTATCATCTAATGCACTTAAAATAAAGTTTTTACATAGATAATCCCCTTTTCTCCAAGCTTCATAGTCCGCCATGACTTCGAGCCTAGTCTCTTGGTCGCTTGGCGCGGGCGGCTCGTTCTCCGTGAGGAAGTTGGCGACGCCCAATGTTGTCAAGTAGAACAACATCTTCTGGTACCACCGCTTGAAGTCAGATCCTCCAAACTTTGGTGGCTTCTCGGCAGGTGGCATCATTCTTGGTGCCAAAGGTGCCGCAGTTGGTCCTTGGAAGGAACCAATTCCGTTGCCCCCGAAGGAGCCAACAACTTGGTTGGGCATAGAGCCCCCACCATTCATGTTGGGCATAGAGCCCGCCATGGTCGTACCAGCCCCGAAGGGACTAGCACCCGCATGAGACCCGAAGGCCCCAGCATTCGTGTTGATCCCGAAAGATCCAACACTAGTATTGAGCCCGAAGGCACCAACACTCGATCCATTAAAGGATCCGAAGGAACCACTAAAAGTGGAACCAACCGAACCACCAAAGGTGGAACCAGTGGACGCCCCGAAGGGGTTGTCCCAAACCCAAGGGACGGTGGATGAAGCGGCTGGGAAGCCAGGAGTTGGCATCATCGAGGGAATCGATGAAGTGTTGACCGGTCCAGTGGTCGCCATGGTGGAGGGAATGGCGGCGGCGGTGGTGGCAGCGGCGGTGTTGGAGTCGGTAGACATCTCCAGCAAAGGTGTTTAATATTTCGAAAGTTTTAGTTCAGTTTAGAAGTCCAAATTCCTTCAAAGGCAAGTTATCTCGTCTTGCGATTGTTGGTTTCTGGGATTACAAAGATAACTACCGGGCGTAATACAACCCAAAAGAAAGGAAAGGAAGAACTGAACTTAAAAATACAACGTATAATCGAAACTACTAAACCAGTGTGATTAGCCGAGTCGAGGAGGCCTCTTCCCGCAAGACGAGATACGCCCCGGTAGTGCTCTTCGGTTTGGCGTGTCGTCCCCAAAGGTAAAACGGCTACGTCTCTATTGATGCAGCACCGCAATCAACAGAGCTCCGGCGAACTGGATGGAGGAGAGGGCAGAGCTTCGACAGAAAAAACTATGCAGGGAGAGGGAGAGAGTTTATGATGCAGAATGCTTTTTGAATTGTGTAGTGATGCATGGAATGGCTGGCCTATTTATAGGCTCAGTCCACTGCAGGGGGTCAACAGCCATGATGGCTGTCATCATGGCAATTCGTAACCGACGTCGGTTACAGACGTGTGGCAGGAGTGTGCCATCCGTGTGTGGAGCGTGTGGATTTCTCACGTGGCAACCGTGACTGTGCCTCGCTTGACGACGTGTCAAGCCACTTGGATTGCTGACTCAGCGGTGGTCCAAAAAGAATAGTTTGGGCCAAGTACCAAGCCCAAAGACCACCCAAAGACCAATTGCCAAGATCCAAGTCCAAGTCCAAGTCCAAGTCCAAGTCCAAGATCAAGATCGAGATCGAGATCGAGATCGGGCTCGGGCCCGAGGCCCGAGGCCCGCGGCCCGCGACCGCGAGCGCGAGCACGAGCACGAGCACGTGCACGGGCACGGGCTCGGGCTCGGGCGGGCGGGCGGCGGCGGCGGCACGCGCGTGTGCGCGCGTGCGGGCTCTTTCACCCATCTTGGTCCACTATAATTATTAAGTAACATAAAGTCACTTAATTTATACACATTAAAGATGTGTTAATCCTCCAATGTGGGATAATTAACACTAGTTAATTATTCCCTAAGCTCCATCTCCAAGCTTTAATTAAAAGCTAATTATGCCCAACTTTAATCCACTATTTCTCACTCACCGGAAATCGGATTTGAGAAAGTGAATATACTACATTTACCTACGTAAAATGTAGATCGACGCTATGTCATTTAATTTCACAAAATTAAATGTCTCGTCACATTTATTATTTGGTCAAAATCCATTGACCGGGCATATTTAATCCATGATTTTTTACACGCGGAACGAAACATTCCGCCACGCGCCGAGGCGACGTGGCGGACTCCCATTCGACGCGTGAAGCCCACTCGCTGCCCCGCGAGTGGGCTTCGTCCCGATGACGCAATAATTCATTTTTTTTAAAAAAAAATTCGAATTTAATAAAAAAAAAATAAATTTTTTTTTATTAACGGTAATGAGACCGTTAATTTTATAGCCGTTTGTTTTTTTTTATTATTTATTTATTTACTCTATAAATACTCCTATTTCATACTCATTTCAATCACAAACACACATCTATTTCTCTCTATTTCCACCCCAATTTTCATCTCAAATCAACTCTATTTTCCTTCTCCCAAATTTAATCAAACTAATGGATCCTTATGAACAAATGCGTCAAATATTGGAACAATCACTTGAAGAAGATCGACTACGGGAGGCGGAAGAAGCCGCTCCGCCCCAACGTCGCTCCCGTACGTACATCCATCGTAACCGGGAGGAAGCCGCCGCAAGGTTAGTACGCGACTACTTCTGCGATAACCCGGTTTGGGGAGATACGTACTTCCGTCGCCGTTTCCGCATGGGGAAACCGTTATTTCTCCACATCGCGAATACTTTGGCAGCCCGGGAAGAGTTCTTCCAGGAAGGGTTCGACGCGGTCGGACGTCCCAGCCACACGACGCTGCAGAAATGTACTGCAGCAATCCGCCAGCTTGCGACTGGACAAACGGCCGACATGTTCGACGAATACCTCCACATCGGAGATAGCACTGGGCGAATGTGCTTGCTCAAATTCTGCAAAGGCGTCCGGGCAGCCTTCACCGACGAATTTCTCCGGAGGCCAAGCACGGCCGATTGTCAGTTCCTTCTCGACCTTCACGAAACAGTGCACGGATTCCCAGGGATGCTCGGCAGCGTCGATTGCATGCACTGGCAATGGAAGAATTGCCCGGTGGCGTGGAAGGGGTCCTACACGAGCGGCCACAAAGGTACCCACCCAACCGTTATACTCGAGGCCGTTGCCGACTACCGCCTTTGGATCTGGCACGCGTACTTCGGGGTCCCCGGGTCGAACAACGACGTAAACGTGCTCAACCAGTCCGACCTCTTGACCGAAGTTTTGGATGGTAAAGCGCCGGCCATCAACTTTGTCGCCAACAATCGGCTTTATAAAATGGGGTACTATCTCGCCGATGGCATCTACCCGAAGTGGCCTACCTTCGTGAAGACGTGCAGTGGGTCTGCGAACCCAAAGCAGACTCTTTTTGCGCAGAAGCAGGAGGCTGCTCGCAAGGATGTGGAGAGGGCGTTCGGGGTTCTCCAAGCGCGCTTCAACATCATCAAAGCCCCGGCTCGTACGTGGTTCATGGAGAACATGGTCGACATCATGTATACGTGCATAATCTTGCACAACATGATTGTCCAAGACGAAGGACCCGAGGCGGGAAATTGGTTCGACCCCGAATCCCCCGGAAGCTCAACCGCAAGTAGTCCGCTTCGAAGTGGAGCGCATCCGTCAATACAAGAACGGTTATCTATTCGTGCAAGGACACGCGACTCTAGCGCCCACACCCAACTCCAACATGATCTAATTGAGCACATTTGGGCAAACTTTGGCGGATGAAATTATTAAAATTGTGTACTTTTATTTTTTTATGATTTTAATTGTGTGCTTTTTATTTTTTTAAGTTTAAGTTGTAACTTTGTTTTAATGTTGTGTGTTTTTTAATAAAATGTGTTTGTTTTTTTAATTGAATTGAGTTGAAATTAAAAAAAATGAAATTGAATGAATAGTAATTTAAGGAACGGTTAAGGAACGGTTAAGGAACGAGGGTTGCAGGTTCCGTTCCTTAGTTAAGGAATGGAGTAAAAAAGTACAGTGGGGCCCTCAAATAGTGGTTTAAGGAACGGTTTAGGAACGGTATAGGAACAACGTTGTGGATGGCCTAACTAGTAAAACGCATCGCTTCAGCCTTCAGCTTTTAAAGAGCTTTTTTACTTCGATTTTCATACTTTTGCTAGCAATTCAATCAAACAAAAATTATTAGTAGTCACATCAATACTCCCAAAAAAGTCCGTCATACGAAGAGTATATGGTTATCAGGTTGAAAATGGTACTTCCTCCCTTCGTCCCACAATAATTATCACTCTTGATGTTAACACGAGTTTTAAGGAATGTAAAGAAAAGTTGGTTGAAAAAATAAGTGGAAAGCGAGATCCACTTTTTTATATTGATTTTATAATAAAATATGAGTGAATTGAGTTAGTGGAATGTGAAACCTACTTATCATTTATGTTAAAAATATTAGTGACAATTATTGTGGGACGTACCAAAATGAAAAAGAGTGACAATTATTGTGGGATAGAGGAAATATATCCAAATCATAAAATTATATACTATCAAAGCTCAATTATTTGAAAATTTGAGTGGAACATGTTATACAAGTAAGTAAAGAGAAACTCAAAAATAGATAAAAATAGTACATGTTATACAAGTAAGTAAAGAAAAACTAAAAAATAGATAAAATACTGGCACAGTATAATTGCAACAAGGTAAGCTAGTGGCTGATCCTAACTGAGCAAAAAACAAAGTAGTTGACGTCAATAGTGACGGCGTTAACGGCGACACTCCATTTCCCTCTCACAATAAAGCGCGATGGCGACGCGTGAACCATACACAACGCCACCTCCATTAGGTTAGCCCGCGATTATTACAGTCAACTAAGCGGTCCAGTTCATGGGTCCCACCCAACTCCATTGTACGATCCAACGGCTCCGATCATATCCATCTGATTGGCCCATTTACTTTATTTATTTTTAGATTATGCTTTTTCCCCATTGGCGGATACATTATACATCTGTTTTTGTTTTACTTTTTTCATTTCAAATATCCAATAACTGGAAATTATTTTTGCCAGTATAGAAGATGTGGAATTATATATGTTGTATGATTCAAATTTAATGTGATGGCCAATAATGTGACAAATTAACAAGTCGGTATTCTTTTGCGTCCGACAAAGACAGTTATTGCTATAACAAATAAGAATAATTTATTGAGGGAGAATCAAATAGTAGTAACTTATTTTATTTTGTAACTAAAAAACAATTTGAACATTGTTCCATGTATAATTCCGAATTATTGAGACCGATGTGTTATCATATACTATATGAAAATATAAGACATTATTATATTAATAAATAGTAATACTAAATAAATTAGCTCCTACCTCATACCATACGGTAGTAACTAAATAAGCATATAATAATACTCCCTCCGTCTTATAAAAATATGTACACTTTTCAAATTTGACCGTCCCATAAAAATATGTGTATTCCATTTTCGGAAATTTATCTCAATTTATTACCCTTATATATCAACTTATTTACAACTTATATCACCATCAAACACTACTGAGGGCACCCACAGTGGGGCGGACGATAGGCTGCTCGATGCCTCGGGCGCGCCATCGTTAGCCACTGTGGGTGCGCGGACGATGGACGATGCGTCGTCCTCGCCCGACAGATAGTCCGCGGAGGAAGCGCAGACGATATGGCATAGTTTGCGCCATCGTCCGCCCACTGTGGGCGACGCGGACGATGGCGCGGACGATGCAACGCGTTTTTGTTTTTTGTTTTTTTGAATTTTGTCTATTTATTAAACCTTGTTTCTTATTCTATTTTTCATACGAACATTTCTCGCATCTCTCATTTCTCTCATCTCTCACATTTCTCCATCTCTCATAAACCAAAATGAACCACGACGACGATCGGAGTTCCACGGAGGGCTGTAGTCCGACCTTGACTCAAGCCTTAATTGCAGCCGTTCAAGACGCAACGTCGGACGTTTGTCCTCCGAGAACACGCCGCAGCTCACGAACGTCTAGTTGCAGACTATTTTGCCGAGCAACCACGGTGGGACCCGACTGTTTTTCGCCGCCGGTTTAGAATATTTTTTTCTCAGCATTGTCCAGACGTTGGAGTCACGTGATGAATACTTCCAGTATCGGGAAGATGACATCGGTAGACCCGGACTTACGTCGTTGCAGAAGTGCACGGTTGCACTCCGTCAGTTGGCCTACGGCACCACGACAGACATGTTTGACGAGTACCTCCACGTTGGAGAGACAACATGCCGCGAGTGCCTGAAGAGATTTTGTAGGGGAGTTGTGGAGGCTTACAGCGACACATATTTGCGAAAGCCGACTGCTGTAGATTGTCAGGGCCTGATGAATATGCACGAGACGACGCATGGCTTTCCTGGGATGCTAGGGAGCATCGACTGTATGCATTGGGAGTGGAAGAATTGTCTGACGACGTGGAGAAGCCAATTTACTAGTGGATACAAGGGCAGCCATCAGACGAAGATCCTCGAAGCAGTCGCTGACCATCGACTCTGGATCTAGCATGCGTACTTCGGTGTAGCCGCGTCGAACAATGACATCAACGTCCTCAACTCATCCACCCTCTTCACCGAGCAATGCAATGGCAACGGTCCGGCCATCGAGTTCACTGCCAACAAACGCCAATACCACATGGGTACTACTTGACCGATGGCATATACCCAAGATGGCTTGTTTTCCTGAAGACGATCAGCTGCCCAATCGGTGAGAAGAGAGTTTTATTTGCGCAAAAGCAGGAGGCGGCGCGGAAGGATGTGGAGCGGGCATTTGGTGTGCTCCGATCACGGTGGGCAATAGTGAAATGGCTGGCGCGTCTCTGGTTCAAGGAAGTCCTCGCCGATGTCATGTATGCGTGCATTATCTTGCACAACATGATAGTCGAACATGAAGGTGGGAGCATCACCGATTGGACCGATGATGAAGGTGCATCTAGCTCCTCCAACACGGCGACCGCGCCCCCCGCTCAAGGATTACCGACGGGCTTCAATGAGGTTCTATCTAGACAGGCCTCAATGCGCAACCAACAAAACTATGCTCAGCTCATGAACGACATGATTGAAGAAGTGTGGGCCCGTAACCGTCGTCGCTGAATTTGCGTATTTTTTTTATTCGTATTGTAATGTATTAATTTTATAAATGAAATGAAGGTTTCTCCCAATTTTTATATTTATTTAAATATTCAAATAAAAGAAAATGCTTAGGTGATAAACTCGTAGTTTAGCAAGTATTTTGGATGTTTAACGTGAATATTTCAGTGTTTTGTAGCATATTAATTGAGTTTGCATCCATTATCCACTATTTAGGTGTTTTGATGAGTTTGTCGAGTGTTTGTAGTTAAAACAGGTGAAATTGAGTTGAAACGGAGTTCGGGGCTTGAGTGCAGAGAATTCGCCTGACCGGGCGTTTTCTCTAGGGAAAATCGCCCGACCGGGCGTTTTGAAGCGTGTCGGGAATCCAGAGAGTTCGCCCGACCGGGCGTTCCGGCGACTTAAAATCGCTCGGCCGGGCGATTCGTGCGGAACATCACATTTGCTTCTATTCCGCCCCGGGTATAAAAGGGACCTAGGTTTTGGACCCCAGACACACTAGACACACCCAGAAACAGTTTTTAAGGTTGGAGAGGAGAGCGGATTTGAGAGACAAGGAGTTCCAATCCTCAACAAGATTGAAGACGAAGACGATTTGCCCATTCAATCCACCCTTAGGAGTATCTTTATTAGTTTTCCTATGTTCAGTTCACTCTCTATGGATTTATCTTGTGAATTTGCGTTGCATATGAGTAGCTAAATCTCTTGTAGAGTTTTGGTGAAGACTACAATGAACGCTTTTGATTAATTCAAGGACTTTTGATTACCTATGCTCTTGTGATTTCTTTGTTTCATTAATGAGATTTTTCAATCAATTGCTTAGCTACCAATTGGATTTGTTGACCTAGTTTTGAGTAATCGAGAGATACCTAATTAGGATTGATAAAAATGAACAACACCTAGATAATTTACATTCGAGAGAAGGAATTCTAGAGTGAGGGCTTGAGCCTTTTGTTTCAAGGAGTTAATTGTGAAGTATTGGAAGGAGACTTCAATATTAATGTTTAATCAACGGGTTGAGGGCACTCGAGAGAGGGCTTAGCCTAGACTAACGGCTTTCCTAGTAATCCTAGAGACTTCAATTGGGTAATCAAAGTTGTTGAATTGTCCATATTGTGTTCGTTGTAGTTGGATCCAAAGCTCTACCTCGTTCTCTTATTTGAAACTTGTTCTTTTGTCTCTTGTTTTACTTTGCTTATGTTTAATAGTTACATACCAAAACCAACCCTTTGATTTGTCTAGATAGTAGTTAACATCGGTCCGTGGTACTTGAGTTTATACAATTTGTCTCTATGGGATACGATACTCTTGCTTGCTTTGTGCTACACTAGCCCCGTACACTTGCGGGAATTTCTTGTGTTAAAAGAAGTTGAGTCATTAGGGCGCCCGTTAGGGCGGCTTATAGGGCACCCCACTGCAGGTGAAAGGGTCGGAGGATAAAATGCTTGACGTGACAGTGCATAGGGCGGGCTTTAGATCGCGCCTTAGGACGCCCCATTGCTGATGCCCTAATAATGTGAGTCTCACTATATACTAACACTACTTTGACTACTTTTCCTCCTCCTCCTCTCTCTTACTTTACCAATTTTGTCTTAATTCCGGTGCCATATCACATACCCATATTTTTATGGGACGGAGGGAGTATTATGTATTCCCTCTGTTCTATGAATCAAGAACAACACAAATTTTAATTGATGAAATATTATTAACGAAGAATACAAAATTATGAAATATTATTAACGCTTATTAAAAATAAAAGTTTTCTAAAAATGAAATGGACTAATTTTATTGAATGAATCAAAATTATAAAAAGCAAACTACGGAGTTGTAGTATTTTGTATGGGATAAAATAGAATTGGGTAGAAAAAATTGTTACTTTGTGAAATAATCTATAAAAATGAAGGAATAATTAAAGTAGTTGTACTATAGTCTATAAGGGGGAGCATGCTCTCTTTCCTTGAAACCAGCATTTGATTTTACTTGCCTTTCCTGGAATTCACAGTAATATAAAACTAGATGACTTTAGATTAAATCATTCGAAATCTACATAATTTGAGTGAGTTTACAATTTATAAAAGTTGGCCACTTGACTTGACCGCACAAACAGAGTAAGTATCCATAATAAATTAAACGAACCCCAAATTATTTTTCCTTCTACGAATGTTTTATTTACTATATAAACATATTTTTTTAAACGAAACGGAAATACGTAGTATACAATTACGTATTGATATTAAAAACGGAAATACAATATACAATATCATATTGATATTTTTGTGTACTTTGCTGAAAAAATAGACACAAAGTGATTGCTAAAATAAAAAATTATTTATTTATTAAGGCATTCGCAACGCGTCTCGTTACGGTCCCTATCTCGTCTCGGAGAGAGAAGACGGCTGCGAGACAGCGTTACGGGCTCCGTCTCGTCCCCAGCCCGTCCCGTAACTCGTCGCGGAGAGACACTCGGCAAGCTGCGGTTCGTCCGTGACGCCCACTCACCGGCAAACGAGTGGGCGTCGTTTATTTCCGTTGAAAATGTATTTTTTATTATTTTTTTAAAACTCACGAAAAAATCGAAAAAAAAATCCAAAATTATACTAGCCGTTTATAGCCGTTTTTTACAATTTTTTTATTTTTTTAAAATTTTTTAAAAGCCTCCAATCACTTCTATAAATATCAAATCATTCTCACAAATTAATCCACAAAAAAAAAACTCTCTATTCTCACTCAAACATTCTACATTCTTCATCTCAAAACATTATTCTTCTCCCAAATTTAATCCATGCATGGATCCATCTGAGCAAATGCGTCGAATAATGGAAGAATCGCTAGCAGAAGATCGACTTCGGGAGGAGGAGGAAACCGCGACGCCTCAAAGGCAATCCCGGACTGACATCCATCATTGAATTTAGAGAGAGTGAGCGGAAGATTTTAAATTATGTATTTTTTTTTAGGATTTTATTAATGTGGTTTTTTTAAAAAAAAATTTTAAGTTGTAATTTTATTTTATTTAATGAAGTATGTTTTTATTAATTGAATTTGTTGAAAATAAAAATAAAAAATGAAATTGAATGAATAGTTAAGGGATGAGATGGATAAAAGATGAAGGGTTGCAAGTGTTGTAGTTAAGAGATGAGATGAAAAGTATAGTGGAGCCCATGAATATGGAAGAGATAAGATAGTTAAGAGACGGATAAGAGAGAGCGTTCGGATGACTTTATAAACACTCAAAATAGAAATTGCTATGTACTATATCCTTTAGGTGGTTAGAACCTACTAGAAAGATAAACTCAGGCTGCTGCCAATAAATGGACACGGACTTTTGTCTTTCATTTGGGAAGCCAACGACTTTATTTAAAAGTAATGAATGGAAATAAATAAGAAACACCGCAAACAGTGAAGCATCTTTTTATCTTTTCACAAAGAAACACGCTTTAAGATTAGCCCCTCTTTTTCCCAAAATTCGTACTCATTTTTCAGCTTGCATCTGTCCCACTATTTTGTCCAAATTCTTCAATCTAAACTCAGAATACAGCACAATAGTATGTAACTATATAACTACAATAAATATTTAAATATTCATATTTAAATCCAAAATTCATTTGTTTTTCCTTTCCCCCAATCTCTCAAGTGTTAGAATTACAATCCTCCCATGCCCCGCCTCCGTCAACTCAAAATGAGGCGTTATAAACCGTAAAAGGACAAATAGAAAATAAAATCGAAAATTAAAAATAAAATTGAATCAATCCTCGAAACCAGTTTTCTGCCAAATCGCATTCCTGACCCTGCTGAGATCTCTCCCCTTGAGAGTCCTCCCGATCCCTTCGTGCACCGAGAAGGAGGAGATCCTAGTCCTCGCCAGAAACTCGTGCGGCGGAATCCGATCGCCGTCGTCCTCCTCGTAATCCTCGTCGCTGTCTTTCCGGCGAGTCTCCATGTACTCATCCTTCAGTATCTTCGACCAGTCCGGGACGTTCACCGGCAGAGACGACGGACCGCCGCCGCGTCCGTTGCCGCAGCCCGTCGCCGCCGACGATTTCCTCGAGATTCTGGAATCGCTCGCCTTGCGGACCTCCGGCGACTGCGAGCGCGCCGCCGCGCTCCAGACGTCGGACTCGTCGAGCTCGAAGATCATCGGATCGTTGGTGAGAGCCTGATCGTTGGGAAGGAATCGGTAGTTTGATCTAGCGCAATAGGTTTTGGATGCAGCCATATATATAGCTCTGATGAATAAATTCTCTCTGTTTTTTTTGGGCTGACTAATTCCTCTCTCTATACTGGTGTGGTTGTTGAACTGTGAAATGATGAGAGAGAATTTGTTCTGCCAATTTTGATAGTTTAAAATGGGGGTTTTGATCCGCTTTTATAAAGGGACGTGTCAAAAAAAAACTAAAGGGCTGGAATGGATAAGGTTCCCCCAATACTCTCTCTTCTTCTTCACAGAAATCTAAAATCTGTAAATCACAAATCAGCTTTTCTTTTCTCTTATTAGAATTAATTTCTTCGCAGTTACAGTCGATGCGAAATACCAGGTTTACCCTCCCAAAACAAAAACAAAATAAATGCCACAGTTTTCCATTTTATCCTAACCAGATTGGATTAATTAATAAATTACTGAACCAAATTAGTTACTTTTTCGCGAAGTAATTCTTGTGCAAATTATTTAAACTGCGGAATTTCACCACATACAGCCACTTGTCCCACTTCCATATAGTTTAGTTGTTTGATTATTCATAAAGTTGAGAGAAAATGTCAAATAAGCTCCTCAAGTATTTTATATAGCAGTACAGTATTTTTAAAGATAGTACAAGTACGTTTTTAATATTGATATTTGTACCTCTTTAAACATGGTGGGGGTCCATTTGATAATTATTTATCACTTTTGCATTCAAATTACCCAAACTTGTAACAAATACTTCAAATTAATCAACGAATATGTTCGTTTTCCTGATAAAAGTAATATATGTTTGAAGAAATAATTAGATGCGCCACCATCTATTTTTTAACGTTGGTGAGATATGATATGGTTTAGATTGCTTTTCTGTGTAATGATGCAGTATTAAGGGAATACTTACTGTTTATATAGTGCAACTTGTGTTATATCATTAAAGGATTAAAGTTACAATGTTTCAATTGATGAGGCGGTTCACCTAGTGTGAATTTGCATTGGTCATTCACAATCAACTACTCTTAACTAATCTATTTCCTTCATTATTCATGAGTTTATATCACTTTAACTCTCTCATCAATTTAATTATTTATATCATTTTGCAAAATGAGTATGAAAGAAAAAAGACCCAATTAACTTGGGACGAAGAAAGTATAAATCAAATATAGTTACCAAATCGATACTTGACAAAAAAATTACTAGTTTTGTTGATATTTTTCAGATTTTTATTTTGACTTTTTGAAGTTAATTTGTTAACCTCAAAAAAATTTGTTAATTATTTATAGAATAAAATTGTGCACGTGACTAAACCTATTGAACATATTTTCTTTACTTAATTATACGAATGAAATTTGATTTTTATTGCAATAAGTTGCATGTTTTATATTCTTTTATATTGATTGTTATTATAATTTTAAAAAATATATAATAGTATGATCTTATATATAATAGCATAATAGTATGATATTATATAATAGTATGATCTTAAAAAAATTATTTTTATTGCAATAATTTGCATGTTTTTTTTTTGCTTAGAATTATCTATATCAAATATGATTATTTATAAATCCTGATTCGTGATGTGATCTTATATAAAAAGTAATTATTCACGATTTGCCTTGTTTAAAGTATTAATGTAAAAGGTTTTGATTAGAATTAATGATAACAAATAAAGTTGTTATCTCATGCATGAGTGTGATTATGTATTTGAAAACGAGACAAAGGCATACACGGCGACATAATAACCACAATTCACTCTATTTATTCAACCGACCACTATTTTCATTGTAATAGATGCATTATGGGCTACATAAGGCTAGTTATAGACTTTTACAGATTGCCACTTTCAAATTTATTAAATACCTATTAAAATATAATCCAATTTTTTCACCCGTGGATGATGTAATTATGCTATTTAACACAAAATATAATATCTTCTAATAGTATATGTTTATGTTATTTATGTTAACCAGATAAAGTTGGACATATGTATTTATTTAATTATGCAAAGAACTGCTCGATTTTGTTGATAAAAGGGAATATACCATTACCATTTAATTAGAATTCTTATTAACTTTTATAGATCATTTTAATAATAATAACTATTCACCCATGATATGCACCTTTACCATTTACACTTTTCCAAAATATTGAGCATCAGTATATTCCGTTTGAGGGCTTACTGCCATTGTGGAAAAGAGAGCCAAAGACTCAAGATGCACCATTTTCTTTTTTAAGATTTCGTTTGTATTTTTATACTGCTACAAATTACTAGTGTTATATTGCTGTGGAGTAAATAAATAGTACAGTAAAAGAACTTAATTTGACATATTGATAAATGATGCACCAAAGTTGGAAACTTACCTTATGCTTTAATCATTTTATGTCACAAACTGCCATCTGGAGTAGTATTTTCTTAAACCTTGTGTCCACCAATAATACATATTTTCTGTAATAAAAAATTACTAACTATTTTTACTATTAAAATACTAGTATTAATTATTAAAAACAAAACATAATAAAATTAAAGCTAGACGCAAAATGTGCACTGTCGATTTTAATATACTGCTGTACGGATTGTAGAATATATATTTAAAGTATATCTTTGAATAAAAATTACATTAAGTAGCCAAGTTCCCCACATCGGGGAATATGTTCAACATGATCCACATTTGGGGACAAAAATGTTGGTTTTCCTTGTTTAGTAGAATTGCTTCCTTGAACATTAAGCGAAAACGAAACTACTAGTAACTTCTCCACTAAAGAGTATGAACATTTGATTCGACATTAATTTTAATACGTAATTGGAAAAATAAAAGAGAAATGGAAAGAAAAAGTTTTTAAAATATTGTTAATGGCGAATGAGTTTCATCTTATTAGAAAGAAAGAAGTTTCCAAAATTAGAAAATTTATATTTTTTCAGGAACGGATTAAAAATAAAATATTTCATACTTTTCGGGATAGAGGGAGTATATCTTATTTCACTTAAGATGTAAATTTGTTTTTACAATATTTCAAGATATGTTTTCTACTACTACCATTTTACACCTTTACACACACACACACACAAACATTGCTCTTAAATAAATGAGACAATAAATAAATATAAAACTATATTTTATAAATAAAAATTAATAAAATTCGTTACTGTAATGGGAGCAAACGTATACTTCTGATAATACCACAAAGTTAGAGGGCATTTTAATAATTTGATTGTAATTTTTAATATGTTTAAAAAAATCGAAAATGTGGAAGAATAATTGAAAGACGAATTAAAAAGGTTTCGCTTTCGTAGTTTTCTTTGATTATATTAATACTACTCTCTCCGTCCTATTCAAGTGGTCCGTTTTCTTTTTAGTTTGTCTAATTAAAATGTCCATTTTTTATAGTTTGAAATAATTTATCTCTCCTCTCTTTTTATTAAAATATTCAATTGGAGTATACTTTTCCTTATTCCATCTAACAATTTCTCCTAAATTTCGTGTCAACTAAGAGTATGGATATCTTGAGTGAGACGGAGGGAGTAGTATTAAATTAGTAGTATTAAATTCAATCAGCTGCAATCTAGTGTAATCAACATATTTGTAATAGTATGCGTAAAAATTAAATTAAGATATTTGAAATAGTATGAGCACTTGTCAGACAGCGGGGGTATTATAGGAAAACAATATTTTGTCTTATTACGAGAGGGTTTTAACTTTGTCGCGACGTCGAAATGCAATTCACCTGGTACAGGTCCCAATTTGCGCTCTCCAAGATAGTCCAACACGTGTCGATTAGCGCCACGTGGCCACACCACTGGAATGGGGGCGTCATGGCACGTGAAGTGGGGCCTCTCTTGTGCGGCTTTTGGATCTAGCGCTCTGCTCGCGCCAGCTGGCTTTTTACACTACTGCTCCAATTATCAAACGCGACAAACGGTGACTTCTCCTTTTGTCGTTATCTTCGCCCTCTTTTAACGCTACTCGGAAATCTATGCTACTTCCCATTTTTGGATTAAATTAATTAGTACACCCTCATCCGCGAATAGGAATCTCATTTCGATTCGATACGAGTTTAAAGAAATAGTATTCAGAAAAATAGTTCAAAAAATTTAGTGAA
Source organism: Salvia splendens (assembly GCF_004379255.2). Classification (NCBI taxonomy): domain Eukaryota; kingdom Viridiplantae; phylum Streptophyta; class Magnoliopsida; order Lamiales; family Lamiaceae; genus Salvia; species Salvia splendens. The sequence continues at coordinate 7,896,768 of NC_056038.1, forward strand.
ATATGAGTCTCATTTGTATATATTAATTTTAAATAATATTCCCTCTGTCCCATTAGAAATGAAACGTTTCTAAAAATGGAAATAATACTCTCTCTACTTTTTCTTCTCTCTTACTTTATTCTCTCTTCATTAACTCACAAAACAACACTACATAAAATCCCGTGCCGAAAAACAAATGTTGCATATTTAATGGGACGGAGGGAGTATGTGAGTAAAATGAGTTAGTGGAATGCGAGAGCCTCTTACTTTCTCCGTTCCGCAGTAATTGAATCATTTCATTTTCTGCCCTTGTTTTAACTATTTATTATCATTTTTTCAAAATGAGTGCAGAAATGTAATGACTCAACTAACGCGGAACGGATGGAGTACCATTTATAGTAATAATGAACCAGAACTCTTATTCGTAGACGGACTAAAATGTCAAAACAAGACTCTTATTGGCGGACAGAGGAAGTAATATTGCTTGTCAATAGTATTTTTTTTTACATTCGTACTCCTTTTTTTATTTAGAGTGTCCACTATAAGGTGGACACGCCCAATAGCCCCGCCCCAGTTTTTGTCTATAGCCCCAGTTTTGTTGTCCATAGCCCCAAAATTCTATTTCCGCCACTATAGTGGACACTTCCAATAGCCCCAAAATTTTATAATTAAAATAATCGCATTATAAATAAATAGAAAATTAGGTAATTATTAGGGCCGAATATTCGTTGTATTTCAAACCGGTAAAATTTTACAACGAATATGTAAAATAAAATACAACTAAAAAATCCGCCACCGCCTACTCGGTGTCGGAGTCGGCTTCCTCGTCGTCTTCTTCTTCACCTCCTTCTCCTCCTTCTCGTCTTCTTTTAGCTCCACAGCCATGCCAACACCTTCATATACTAACATGGAGTAGATTAAACAGAAAACCGAACACTTTCAATGTTTAATTATTGCTGTAGTGGAATAGAAACACAGCTAGCAAAATATAAACCCCAAAATCAAGCAGCTCTAACATAGTAAGGAAGAAATTTACCAGTAAATTAGCAGCAGAGAAGCTCAAAGGAGAGATTTCTCGGGACCGGCGAATTCGCCGCGGCGGTGCACTCCACTATAGCCGCCGCGCCTATAGGCGCGGCTATAGACCCCTCGCCGCGACATCGCCGCGCACACGGCTATCGCGCGTCCGCCGCGTCTCCCCCCCCTCGCCGCGTCCACCCCCGGGCCGGACACCTTCTCCACTATAATCCGCCGCCCCACCGCCGCGCCTCGCGGCTACCGCCGCGCCTATCCATAGTGGATGCTCTTAGGCCAGTTTCCTTATTTCAATAAATGTGTTAAACTTATAATTTTATTGTTAAATTGTGGCTAAAATATTACTCCCTATGTTTCCTAAAAATAGAAATTCTTTCAATTTTAGTAAGTTTCTTTCGCTCTAATAAGATAGGATCCATTTTCCACTAACACGTACTTCCTCTATCCTAACTAAGTTGAGTCAAAAGTTTTGGGCACAGATATTAAGAACTTATGTTGAAAAATAAGAGAGATGAGTAAAGTAGAAAAGATAAAGATAAAGTAAAGTAGATGATGGAATAAAATAAGAGTGATCGGATGTTTTATTTTTTGTCAAAAAAAAGAAAATGACTTAATATAGTTGGGATATCACAAATGGAATACGACTCAATTTAGTTGAGACGGGGGAAGTATTTCTTTCTATCTCTTATTTTATCAACTTTGTAACTCCTATTATTTTAAAAATTTCTATTTCTGGGGACCAAGTATTTTCTGATTGTTCTTAATAAAGTGTTATTAAATCGCTCTCATTGATTTTTTCATGAAGAAGTTAAGGATAGAAAGAATAAAAATACAATCAACTTTCTTGTTCAATGATTTATTAAGTTCCCAATAAGGCTAGTCCGAAAACTTTGATATCAAGGATAAAAATATCAATTTTTTTTCTTTTTTTTTTCTTTTAAGAGCCTCTATAATGGGGCGAATGATAGCACACCGATGCATCCTCCGTCATTGCAGGGGCAGAGGATGCTCCCCAATCCTCAGTGCTCTGTGCATCCTCTACGAACGATGAACCATTTTTAGCATCCTCCGCCCTATCCTCCGTCCCAATGCAGGGGTCTAGACGATAGGTCGGACGATTCAACATATTTTCATTTTTAAAAATTTATTCTATATATATCATCACATTTTTACTTCATTTCACACCTTTCAATCCATTCTCTTCGTTATCTCTATTTCCACTCCTCCATTCTTCCTATCATTGTAACTTTTTTTTAATTAAGTAAATGTAGGGTTTGCCTTTAATTTGTGGTGTTTTTATAGTATTTATTTTGCTAATAATTGACATATTTGCAAACAAGAAATTTAAAAAATTAATACAAAATAGTACTAGTTAACACTATAGGGCTGGCTAAAGGGTGCCCCATTGCAGATGGATGGAGCTGTGGATAAAATGCTGATGTGGCGGAGTATAGGTCGCCCCATTGTGGATGCTCTAATTACCTAGGGTATCCACCGGCAGGTCCAATGATTATTCCCCGCGCTGATTTGTAGCCATTTGTAGGCACCTCAAAGGGTGAGGCAGCTGACCCAATGATTTAAAGTTGTTTTGTACCCAAAGATAAGGACCAATCCCCTGACCATTTAATTAAGGATGGACGAGCCCCTACCTACCAACCCTCCGTAGCGGCAGCGTCGCGCTCCGTCCAACACCGCTAGTCACCCTGCCTGGGGCAACTATATGTTCCCTCCCCCACACATCACCCTGCCCGACGACCCTTTTTCCACCCTTCAATAGTGTTGCACTATTGCTAATGACAATCTATAAATATCTAAAAAAAAGTCTTTAAATATTTCTAAAATTTTGCTTTTTAAATTAAAATTTATATAACTTTCTCAATTTAATTATTTTTTCACATGCCATGGATTAAATTAAATGTTTTACTTTATTTTATAAGAATTCTTATGAAATCTCAGTTGCTTATGTTCAGAAGTAGAAATCTACACGAAAATGTTAATACTATTATATTATGGGTTGTGATCAATTGCTAACTCATCTCTTAATTGCTAACTACAACGAATTTAAGTCCATAGGATTTCCAGAGATCTAGCGGTCTGTAAATTGCCATGTGTAATTTTCTTTTATTATTATTTAAATTTAAATAAATTAGAAGAATGATCAAATTAGGGTTTTGGATAAAATGTCAATATAGTATATAAAAAATATCAACGTGATTACTTGAATATGTCAACACAATTTTGTATTGACATTGTATATATAGTATATTGACATATTTTTATACCTACATTTACATTTATATGATACGTAAAAATACAAAAAATTCAAAAAAAAAATCAAATTTTGGCATCGGAACATATGCAAGTGAGATTTCGTTAGAATCCTTATAAAATTATCTTTAATTTGATATATTTTGTGTGAAAAAATAATATAAATTGAGATAGTTATAATCATTTAAAGTTTTAGGATATTTTTTTAAAGTTGGTTATAACTAAATTTACATTAATACCTTTAATTGACATTTTTTGTGAATCGTATTGATATTCATGGATAAATGATCTTGTACCTTGATTTAATGATCTAATGTATATCATTTATTTATAGTTAGAAATTTAAGAGAGAGTTAGCAATATAAAACACCCCATTATACGTCTAGTTTTATGAGGATAAATTGTACGTATAATACTAGTATTTTTAATGGATTACTCTATACATAAGGTGAAAAAATATTAATACAATTATTACGTCATAATCTACCTAAGTCTAGAGCTTTCAAAAAGTTAGTCTACAGGCAACCTGAGAAGTCAAATCTTATACTACAAACCAACTATGTTTTGAAAAAAAAAAAAAAAAAAAAACCAACTATGTTTTGATTGTACTTTAATTTAATATTTCATTTTGCTATTTATAATATATGAAAATATAAAAAAAAATATAATACTAGTCTTCCTACTAGGGCGGATATTGGGGCGCAACCACTACTAAAAGAATGGCCAAACTAAAAAATGCTGATGTGGCAACCACTAGTCGCCTCACTAGGGTGGACACTAGGACGACCATTGTGGATGCTCTAAAAGTTCTTATTGATTTCTTAGTGCATGTTCATCTATGTTTGTAGTTCCAAACATAGATGAATTTAATTGGTCACATAGTTTCAAATATAGATGAGTTATTTTTTTCCTACCAAATATGTCTTAAAGAATAAAAAAATTATATAATTATTGCTCATAAAAATGCGTGGTATAGGTTAGGAATTAATTTATACTACTTTATTTGATGATATGTGAAAATGTAGTAATAATAACAATAATAATAATAATAATAGCCAATATTGTAGTATATTACTGTTATAATGCATGGTACAACTGCAATATATTCTAGAATTGCAATTGTTGATGCTGCTTTAGAGAAACAATTAATTGAATATATTAAACTTTAGTGATTCTACTTAATAATTTAAGTTAATAATCGAGGTGTATCTTATTAAGGGGGACAATGTGGGATTTAGGGGTCCTATTTAAGATTGTGAAGTGTGAACCAAAGGCACTATGATATATCTACATAATATTCCTACATAATTACAAATAAAGTGATTCTTAAAGTCCCAATAGCAAGGTAGTACTCATAATAGTTATAGTGGAGTATTTATATTCTTTACTAGTTAGGTCATATATTTGAAAATAATACAGTATGTACTTTTGATGGGTATTTGTTATAAATTTTGTAAAACATAATTTTGTTCTGAATACAAAAGTTCAGCCCCTCTGATATAGATACATGCTTATGGACAAGCTAGGTCACATATATTTAATTCGTATAGATTTAGTTTCCAAATTTTTGACTCTCTTAGTGTCATGCTACTCACACTTTTCATTTCAGGCCGTTAATTTGAGATTGATTTTTTGTGTAGTTAAATTTGTATATTTTAAGTGTAAAAAGAGAACACTTATTTAACACTAATATATTTGTTAAATACCCTAATTCTTACTTAAAGTATAAATAGTATAAGTAGTTTGGGACGAGTCGAAATAATAAAGTGCGAGTAACATGAGACATATGAAGTTTGTATTAATAACATGACATTTATATATAAGTCACAAGAATTAAAAAAATTATAGGGACCAATGTACATACGAATACATCGTTCTTAGAGAAAAAAATACGTGCAAATCTATCTGGGGACAATAAAAAAATTATTTATGTATATGTCAATTGAGTTAGAAATTTATGAATTTTGTAAATATGGACTGAAGCAATTGCACTATTTGTGCCCATAAACCAAATACAGAAACCTAAATTATTAGATTAAACTTAGATTTGTTGTTGAAATATTGTTTCATAATAGATTGAGAAGTTCAGATATATTGTTGCAACATTGTCCCTTTATTATAGATAAAAAACACCCACATCCATCGGTCACTATTCATTCATTACTCCCTCTCTATATTTGTTACGTCTCTTATTTATTCTTGAATTGATTTTTCTTTCGTTTGGCAAGTGACACGCTCCTTAGAGCATCCGCAGCGGTGAGTTTGGCTCGTCTGTCCGTCCGTGCCAGCGGCACGACACCCGTTGTCCGCCGCTGCGCTCTCGCCTCTGGCACGGCTCTGCTCGATACATAGAGCACGTCCGTGCCGCTGAGCAGGGCGACGCGGCACGTTTCTATTAGCCGTTGGCATTTTCTTTTTTTTTTTTTTAAATAAAAATAATACCAAAAATTAAAAAAATATTTTCGGATTCCCAAAAATATACAGATTTTATTACCATTTTTTGAAAACTTTTTTGGAATTTTTTAAAAAAAAATTAATTCTTAAATTATCTATAAATACACACATTCATCATCTATTTGGGCGAAATACGACCACGAGTAGTGAGTTTTTTTAATTTAATGAATTTAATTATGTAATTTTTAATTTTTAGGATTTAAATTATGTAATTATTAATTTTTAAGATTTTAATTATGAAAATTTTAATTTTTAGGAGTTTAATTATGCAATTTTTAATTTTTTAGTACTTTGTAATATTATTCCGGTTATTTTTAATGCATTTTAATATTGTGGAAATGTTTTTATTTAAATTGAATAATAGAATGGTGAGACCCTTGAGCTTGTCCTTGCGGAAGAGCACGGATGTGAGTGTTGTGCTCTTGCCTAAGAGGAGGGAGTAAAAGTGGTTCCGAGCCCACATCCATGCTCGTTGGCAAGAGTACGGATGTGAATGCTCTTAGTCCTTACATTTGTAGTAGAAAACGAATACAACATATTTGTCATTTCTGTTAAATACAAATAAAATTTAACAAAATTTTAGAACTTATAACAATTCATCGTTTACAATAGAAAATAACCATGATCTTGCTTTATAGTAGTATTCCCTCTGTCTCACTAATCCACTTTCCTTTTTAATTTGTCTCAACCAAAATAACACATTACCAAAAATTGAAAATACTTTTATTTCTATTTTATTACTTATCTCTTACTTTCCTCTTTCCACTAAACACACAAAATAAAGATGCAAAAAATCTCGTGACGCCCATGGAAGGAGTCATCTTCCTTGGGACAGAAGGAGTAATAATATATGTATTTTACGTCACTTATTATTATTTTTCCATTAAATTTGGATTATATTGGGAACCGTATATATTGTTTCCATGTGCTATGATAGGTAACACGAAGATCAGAAGAGGGATTAGCTGTAAATGCTATAATTATGCCAAAATGGCATTTTTATTTCTGTCGCAATTAATGATTCCTTCAAAGCACTAAATGCAAAAGGAAGAAGAGATATCTCCTTTAACACTTTTTAATAATTTCGTGTGATTAATTTAAATACATTAAAACCTTTTATAGTTTCACGTGATTAATTTAAACAGATAGCGTAGGCTAGTACTACTGTACTAGTTGGCTGTAATAGATAAATTGAAATGTTTCAGGACTTTTTAATAATTTCATAATTTGAGTCAATATAAGTTTTTTCATATCATTAAAATTGCGAGATTGAAGCAATTTTGTTGGTACAAATAAAAATAGTATGCTAGTAGTATTTTTTAGGGATATTGGTCTCTAAAATCATGAATTTTAGCCAAAATTTGGTATTTCCCACGAACTTTAAAATTGGTCTAGAATATCACAAACTTTGCATTTTGTTTGATAATTTCCCAAACCGACCCAAATAAGATATTTTCATCGTCAAAATCTTATTATACATGGGTAACCGTGATACGTTTTATGATATTTTAAACTATTTTTTAAGTTCATAAAAAGTATGATAAAAGTCGTGTAGAAAAACACATTGATTTAATTATGTGAAGTATGATAAAAAAACCTCGTAAGTTAGTCAAATAAGGTGATAGACATGCAGTGTGAAATACAGAATAAAATGCAAAGTTTGTGATATTCTAGACTAATTTTAAAGTTCGTGGGAAATAACAAATTTTGGCAAATGTTCATGGTTTTAGGGACCAGTATCCCATTTTTTTGACAAATAAGTGTAGAATTTTAAAGTGTCACGGTGGATTCGTACTTGAGACTATTTGCCTCAAATATTATGTATTCTCATTATGGAAAGTAAATGTCCCCTTATTATATGAGTTAGAAGATCGATATATTGAGCACCATTCATGGACCTCACTATGATTCTTCCGTGCTATTACTATTATTTTATTATTTTTGAATTTTTATCATAAAATAAGATCCATTATAAATATAATTTATATGATATAAGAGAAAGGCATGAAAAAAGAAAAGAAAATTAATCACAATAAATACTCAAAAATGATGTAAAAATTTGATCATCTATTTTGTGATATTTTTTTATCATAAATTTGATCCTCAATTTTGTGATATTTATAGCATAAATAGACGATCTCCGCTTCCATAAAAAATGTGCCATTTTTAATTATCTATATTCCGTTTATTATTTAACCAAGTAAAATAAATATAAGAAATGGAAACTATTTCATTAAATATCTGAAATAAGTCCAAATCGTACAAAAACAAAACACTTTCATAATTGCATTGAAAAATATGTAACAAGCTTTGCGGTTCACAAAAATTGTCACTTTCCACAAAAAGTAGTCCTCAACTCGAGACTAATCTTAATTGGCCTTACAAAAAAATTCAAAATTATTGCAATGAAACCTCAATGAAGTGAAGATTATAAACTTTAATCAAGTGTAATGTCTATGTTTGAGGAACATTAACGCTAATTGTTCATGGAAAGTGGCAAGTCATGCCATGATGTATCGCATAGAGTTTATTCAAGTTGCATATTTTTTAGGGATTTTCATTTTTTATATTTGTTAATATACAATTATTATTATTTTATATCTTAAAGCCAAAAGCATGTTTTCCTTTAATTAAATAATCAATTATGAAGTCAAGAGCCTTTGTTGTAGCGTCAAAGAGCTCAGACATTATTGTATTGTATGAGGTGCCGAGTTCGAGCCCTATTGCCATCAATTGTAATAATTTTCTACATTCTACGGGAGTTTATTTAAAATAAATAAATAGTCAATTATGAAATGAAACAATTAATGCACCTATTTTTTCTGATATTAATAAGAGGGGCTATTATGCTTTTCCATACGTATTTATTTTGTTATATGCATTTAGTAGTGTACTTTTATATTTTTTTATATTTTAAAAATATAACCAATAATGTCTTATCAATTAAATACCATTTGATCATACATGTATCATATCTGCATATAGTAGTAGTACATATATTTTGTGATGGGTTACTCAATGAGTATTATCAATGTTACAATATAAACTATTAATTATGAAATAAATACGAATATTATCATGTCATTTTCGAGTCATTGGGCAATGGAGAATAAGAAAGCACCTTGTTTATTACAGACAAAAATTGTAGTATTATTGTCAGCAAGCTGCTATCTTCTAAACTTCTACTAAAACACTCATTCATTCTTATTGGCTAAATATGAATTAGTATAACTTCTACACACCAAGTACACGATATTATTTTAAGAGCAATTTATTGGAAAAATCATAAAACTTTGGCAAATTCAGGTAAATTTTGGAACTTTTTAAATGTAGATAAAAGTTTTTTATGCATTAATTATTCTTAACTCCGTATTCACTTTAACTATTTATTATCATTATTTCAAAACGAGTGCAGAAAATGAAATGATTCTACTACTATGTACTAGATGGAGTATATCACTTACAAAAATCACTGATTTTATTAGTATAAAACATAATATTATAAGTTTAGACTAAACTAGTTTTTCTTCCAAAAATCATACTACTACATAATTTTTCCCTAAATCTAGATTAATGAGACAATTAAGAAAAAAATCAATATTATAATACAATTAATTATTTTCAAAATTGTGAGATTGATCTAAATTTAACCAAAAATTATGATTTTTTGGTAATTTGCTTTTAATTTTATTCATGTACTTATATAACATTTCTATTTCACTAGGGTTGCTTTATTTCCTCCGATTTTATTTGTACAAGTGGCGCATTTCAAGTTTTCAACCTTGATTCGTGTTCAATTTGTTAGGCTTTCTTCGTATATTTTAGATATGATGAGTATGTGATTCTAGAGATGTCAATTGGTCAATCCATTAAATTTTGGACTATTTATGTATAGATTGCAGGATTAATTGGGTGTGTGCTAATCGGACTAAAATTACCAAGTTAAATTAGGGCTGGGGAAAAATACCGAAAATACCGAATTTTCGGTATACCGTGATTTTCGGTACGGTATGATACCTTACCGAAATATTTCGGTAAGGTAAAGGTATGAATATATACCGCGGTATACCGAAATTCGGTATATACCGTAATTTAAGATATATACCGTAAAATATGAATATAATAATATATAAAGTATTTTATCAATTTTAAATTATAAATTTTATTGTGAAATATAATATAATATGAATAAAATACTAGTATTTAATACCCGTATATTATTTAAATTATTATAAACTATAAATAGTATTATAAAAACTCAAATATTCAATTTTCATTGATATTGAAAGTAAGGTATACCGCAAAAGTATGGTATACCGAACTTTGGTACGGCATACCAAAAATGAGGTACGATATCGGTATGAAAATTCTCCATACCGAAAATAAAGTATACCGAAGTTCGGTATACCGAAAATTTTGGTAAGATAAATGTATGATTTTTTCGCATACCGAATTTAAGGTAAGGTATACAGTATGATGGTTTCGGTAAGGTTTACCGTGCCTACCCACCCCTATTTAAATACTTATAATCATAACCGTAAATGTTTGAATTTTGGTTTAGCTAATGAGTTACTATTAATTAAAATTATATTATTCATTTATTAATATAAAAATTCTATATTTATAAATAATAAATACACATTTAGATCATTAACAAAATAAACTATAAATAAAAATATACTCCGTATTACATAGCACAAATTAAAATTAAAAAAATAAAATATAAAGTAGTTACAATAGAAAGATTCAAATTCATAATAAAATAAGAAAATATAATAATTTCTTAAGCACTTTTTATATATAAAATATAAAGTAGATATAGTAATTTTTTTTACAGCCCAGCGGGCCAGCCCACCAACCTGTCAGACTGACAAGCTTAACCCAGCAGCCCGTATGGGCTAGCCCGATTTCTATTTAGTATAATTATCAGTTCTAACCATTTTTAGGGGCTAATTGGGCCAACCATTGAATTCGGGCTAATGACAATAATTGCATTTGCATTACATTACTCAAATGATGAATTGATTGGGCCCAAACTATAAATATACAGGACTCAAATTCCGATATCGGATAAGGAATAATAGATAGTACTTCGTATTTTAATTCTAATTTACCAATAAATGAGTGGACCAACATATATGTTGAAATTCAAAGTTTAAAAATTGGTAAAATATGATCAATTTAACTTGTCCTCTTATTTGGAAAATAAATATTTTCAGTATATTCGACCTAATAAAGTCAATATTACGTTGTATCGCAATTTAAGTCAAACGACGTCGGTTGTGTATATTGCTTAAGGCAATTTAAAATAATAAATTGCAGAATCCAAAACTGAAGGCTGAGCCCTGTAAAGAGCCCAGAGTTAAATACTGGGCTTTTCAGCCTTTCAACAGCTCTATAAAACAGTAAAACCCTACATCACTTCCTTTGCCCTCTCCACATCTCCTCTCTCTCAAACCCTAGCAGCAGCAGCCACCACCAACCAAAAATGGCGCCCAAGATGGATCCAACGCAGATCGTCGACGTTTACGTCCGCGTCACTGGAGGAGAGGTCGGTGCCGCCAGTTCTCTCGCCCCTAAGATCGGTCCTCTCGGTCTTTCCCCGAAGAAAATCGGTGAGGACATCGCCAAGGAAACTGCCAAGGACTGGAAGGGCCTCCGCGTCACCGTCAAACTCACGGTCCAGAATCGTCAGGCGAAGGTCACGGTTGTCCCCTCCGCCGCTGCCTTGGTCATCAAGGCGCTCAAGGAGCCCGAGCGAGACAGGAAGAAGACGAAGAACATCAAGCACAACGGCAATATTTCCCTCGATGACGTCTTCGAGATCGCGAAGGTGATGAGCCCGCGCTCCATGGCCAAGGATTTCGCTGGCACCGTGAAGGAAATCCTAGGTACTTGTGTTTCAGTCGGTTGTACCGTCGATGGGAAGGATCCCAAGGATTTGCAGCAGGAGATTACCGATGGCGATGTGGAAGTCCCTCTGGATTGAGCTCAAGGTTTTACTTGGAATATGAATTCCTGTTATATTTTATTTTAGCTACTTATTTTCCTTTGGTTTGACGATGGATTTATTTATCCGACTTTATCTTGTGATGCAAAACAGCGACGTTTAGATGAAATATGCTGATGCTATTGTTTTTGCTATATTACCATAACGTGTTTTGCATCTGTATTATGTTTTTTGATTTGTTGCTTAAGCCTCTGTTTTAAAATTGTTTATTTGTATTAGTTAATTGCTGTTAGTTGCGATTACTCATGTGAGTATTGGAATATTGATAATTCTTGTTTATGTGCAATCTTAATTTCGAAATGAGTCCAGGATTGTACGTTCTATAAAATGCTTGCTTTGTGGTATAACTATTTAGTAGTCTGCATCATATTAAACTATATAGGTTGCTTAATATGTGCTCAAAGCTTGATGGAGTTGGTTTGTAATATGAAAAAACTGATCATCTGATGAACGCACATTTTTTGCAATCAATGCTATGTTTCTCTTGATTTATGTTTAGTTTGTGTAAGATAATGTGGTATTAGTCTAGTTTTGCCATTTCTTCCTGATACCTGTTGTTGTTACTAGAGATAATGGGTACCTGTATGAAATCTCCTTGTTATTCACAAGCCCTTATTTTTAGGTCAAAAAATTCTATTTGTGCTTTGCATACTTAGCAAACACTGCACCTTTGCATTACTAGAATTTGTTTGCCTATGTTCCAGACTTCCTGTTTAATCACTGTGATCACTGATCTATGTGCCATTGATGCATCTCTGTTTTGATATTATTGTTGACATTCTATTTATGTTTATCTCTTTCATATTACCTCAGCACGTTTGTCGTTGTGAATGCAAATAGGTTTGTTTGTATATTGTTCAGACACCTCTTAGTTCCCCCCTCATTACTCCCTTGACCCTGGGAATATTGTTCAGACACCTCTTATATTGTTTTGTGAGATTATAGTTGTGATGATACTTGTTTCTGTGCATGGTTATATTTTGTTTTGGTACATTTAAGATTATACTTTTGATGCATTTACGCCTTGCATAGAAATGGTAGATATTTAACTATTCACCAGTTTTTTTATCCTTTTTTTGGTTTTTACTAATAAATACTCTATTTTTCGGTTTATACCACAACATACCCAAATCACCTTTTGAGGTTTTACGACTATGAAAATTGAGTTGTTCGAAAATACTGTATTACTTAAAGTTTGAGTTTAATTTAAGATTAAATTACCCTATTAGTCTCTGATTTTATTGAAAAAAGCATTAATGGTCTCTAGAAAATTTTTATATCTTTTTTAGTATGCTAAGACTAATGTAACCCTAGGCATCAATAATTTGAATGTAATGTTTGATTTTTGAGGTCATTTTGAACCTTTGGTTTAAAAAATACTACTGCAATTTATTTTGAATTGTAGAAAATCTTAGTAGTCTTAGGATTCCTTCTCTCCTACCATCACTGAAACTCCATAGATTTATTATATGTTTCTTTCTTTGTTTTGAGATGTTCAAAGAAAATGGTGAACCCAACTCTAGGACTCACGGTTCATTATGTGGAGGATATGAACAAGGTGAATTTAATTTTGTAAATGGATGTGTACGTCGTCGTTTCCAAGACTAAAACACCATTTGATCACGGCGGCGACGCCAACCCCACCTGGACTTTTCCGATGAAGTTCGCCGGCCATCGAGGAGGCGGCGCTGCTGCAAAACCGCCTCGTGCTGGTCTTCAATACCAAGTGCTGTCGCGCCTTAGGCAACAAACTCATCGGCTAAGTTCACGTCCCCGTTAAGGAGCTTCTTGATTTTTCGGCTAAGGCCAGCGCCGCCGCCGGCAAGAATTTCGTCAATCAAATGAGTTTTTATCAATCAAATATTCTCCCCATCATTGGGTGCTTCACCAAAAGTATTCCTACAAACTTGTTGAATTACATGAACACTAACAAGGTTGACATTGGGGAGACAGAGCGGTGATGGAAGAGAGGGAGTCAGGGAAATACTATACAAAAAACTAAATAAAATGCCCAAAAAATTGCACAACTGAAGAGGTACAAAACAAAATGTTATTTTCAGAGACCGAAATACCCTCCATGGCATTTAGGAGATTTTTCGAATGCAGAGAGGCATAAAAGAACGACAGGTACAAAAAATGTGATTTTTAGGGATAAAAAAGGCTATAAAATATTTTAGGAACCTTTGGTGTAGTTTTCGACAAAATCAGAGAATATTATGTTAGTTCAGTCTTAATTTAAATTTTTGAGTAAAATTTACTAGATCATTTTTTATTTGGCAGGGAATTTTTTATAGTGTTGTTTAGAGAGTATAGTTGAGAGAAGAAATTAGGGATAAAGTAGAAAAAATAATAGTTCTATATTTAGATATATATTGTTCGGTGCATGTTTAGTAGGATATATAACTCATTTATAATAGAATTCTATTAACAACCGCTCTCAATAAAGCGGAGGTTTCTGTAAAGATGGATATTATTCTGAACCGTCAGAATTTAAGAATTTTCCGTTGAACTTGTTTATATTGTTTCCAATTTCACACGTCAGAATTTCCTTTTGACACGTGTATATTGGCCGACGCGTGCTGCTTTAGTTGGCACATCAATAGCACCGTGTTTCACAATTTAGACATTCATTTTAAATTTCAATTTTATATTTACAGTTTTAACAGATAATTATAAACAACACTAGTATTTCTTTTCTTTTCTATTTTGGATATCATAGATCCCTCACGTTTTTACAACATCTTATTTTAATGACCAATAATTATGCTTCTTGAACAATTGTGGTACATTTCAAAGAAGTATTACTCCCTCCGTCTCAAGATAAACTAGTCATATTCAATTTTTTTTGATGTCCTACTATAAATTAGTTATTTTCCTATTTAGCAAAAAAATTTCCCTCTTACTTTGTTCTCCAACTACTTTATTCTCTCTTTACTTTTCTACTTTTCTCTTTCTCATACTATAATCTATCTCCTTTGACTTTTTAAATATAAATTCCTTAAATCTCTGTGCCCAATAGAAATGTTTCACTTATATTGGGACAAATAGAGTATTATAAATTCAAAGATAGTTAGTAAATGCATTAAATATTTTGCTAGTATTAAAGATTAAAGATAGACACATTTTTTTTGAAAAAGATGATCTTATTTTTGTCTTTAAAATGATCAAAGATTAACCTATGTTGCTAAAAATATCTCTGAAACCACACAAATACTAATTGAACATCCATTAAATAATGGTCAAAATAACCATCTATTAGAATAATTCATAGAGACTTCTAGAGCCATCCAAGACCATTTTTTCGAAGAGTTTAAGGTTAGTCAGGCCAATAACCCTCGGTCTGATTGAAGCTAAACTAGCTGTCATAATAATCTTCACTAGAAGCCAAAAACTTCACATTCATTGGGTGGCATCATTTCTTCCAATTGCAATTTAGCAACGACGCGTGTAGCTTGTGATTACCGTTGGTCACTCTAATGATTTTTTCATTGTCCGTTGCAGATATTTTTTCGTCTTTCCATATCGCCTATTTAAGGCCCTCCAACATGTAATGATTTCAATAAAGTAGAAGGAAATGAACAAAGATATGGGTCGGGTCGGGCAATGCATGGAGACAGCGCCGGAGCTGCTTGTGTCGCCGCAGAAACCTAGCCATCCCCCGAAGCTTGAGACGATACGAGAAGACGAAGAAGAGGAAGAAGAAGAGAAGAGAGAGGTGAATGTGGAGAGATTCCGCCGTTTCTTGTGTATGTTGCTAAACAGTTCACCGACGAAAGAGATATGTAGTGTAATGCAGCTTGCCAAACTCTCCCCCTCTTTTTTGCCAGCTTCTTTGTGTACTAATTAGGAGAAGAGGCCGAGGCCGAGGCTTAGGCTGAGTTCGTATATCTGTTTGTGTTTGTGTTTCTGTTTGTAGCCATAGTTTTATTAGGCTGGCAGATGTACGTAACAAGGTTTCTCGGATCTAGTTAATTAGTTAGCGTAGTATGGAATTGGTGGAAATGGTTTGAAATATTAATGGAATTTCGTTTATAAGAGTACTTAAATGTGGTAAGAGTGCAGCATCTACAATCAGCTGACAAATCATAACACACAGGCATATGAGTATTTACCAGAAAAAGTGGGTTTATTTCCATGCCTACGAAAATACTACTAATACTCAAAGAATATGGTATATACAAATTAAATTTTGCATATAAGTATGGTAAAACAACTTTTTAGAAGCTATTAAAACCTTGAATACGTTTGATTACTATTCTACTTACTGTATAAAGGAGATAGTGAACATTAGTTTGCTTTTTTATAGAAGCTGAATAATTATCCCACATTTACTCTCATAGTGAACTGAATCTCTTGGGTGTAGGAGATGCGTCTAATTAATTAAGTTGCGCTTCATAAAGAACATTTAGTTTAACAGTAGATTGTATATACACATGCACTATATTATACTTTTATGCTTGCATTTATATAAGAATACATATGATCTTTACGGATCTAGCCATAAGTATTTCACAGAATAAATCAAGATCTGCAAAAGAAACACACATCACATAAGACAAATGTATCAAATGTTGTGGTTCAGTGTCACACACGCGGTACATACGACCATGCGAAGCCCACACCAAAACCTAGATCCTCCAAATACCACCTAACCATCGTCGCTACAATACACGAACGGAACCACAAAGGAAACTCTTACATAACACTCAGAGACGTTCTGATTCCAATTTCCAAATAGAAACGCTAGAATCTTCTTTGACTTAATAAACCAGAACTGATGATTCCTATCCAGTGATGTGTTGGTTTCTGGGATTACAAGATAACAAAACCGGGCGTAATACAACCCAAAAGAAGGAATACAAAAAAGAACTGAAGTTACAACGAAAATGAAACAACTAAACCAGTATGCTATGACAGCCGAGTCGAGGAGGCCTCTTCCCGCAAGACGAGATACGCCCCGGTAGTGCTCTCGGTTTGGCGTGTCGTCCCCAAAGGTAAAACGGCTACGTCTCTTCTGATGCAGCACCGCAATCAGCAGAGCTCCGGCGAACGGGATGGAGGAGAGGGCAGAGCTTCGACAGAAAGACAATGCAGGGAGAGGGAGAGAGCTTATGCAGAGAATGCTTGTAGGTGTGTGTCCTAATGCAGTGGTATGGCTAGCCTATTTATAGGCCAACCACCATGCGGGGTCAACCAGCCATTGAAGGCTCATCATGGCAAAAACGTAACCGACGTCGGTTACAGGCGTGTGGCTGTAATGTGCCACCCGTGTGTGGAGCGTGTGGATTTCTCACGTGGCAACCGTGACTGTGCCTCGCTTGACGACGTGTCAAGCCACTTGGATTGCTGACTCGGCGGTGGTCCAAAAAGAATAGTTTGGGCCAAGCACCAAGCCCAAAGACCACCCAAAGACCAATTGCCAAGATCCAAGTCCAAGTCCGCGAGCGCGAGCGCGAGCACGAGCACGAGCACGAGCACGAGCACGTGCACGGGCACGGGCTCGGGCTCGGGCGGGCGGGCGGCGGCGGCGGCGCGCGCGTGTGGGCTCTTTCACCCATCTTGGTCCACTATAATTATTAAGTAACATAAAGTCACTTAATTTATACACATTAAAGATGTGTTAATCCTCCAATGTGGGATAATTAACACTAGTTAATTATTCCCTAAGCTCCATCTCCAAGCTTTAATTAAAAGCTAATTATGCCCAACTTTAATCCACTATTTCTCACTCACCGGAAATCGGATATGAGAAAGTGAATATACTACATTTACCTACGTAAAATGTAGAACGACGCTATGTCATTTAATTTCACAAAATTAAATGTCTCGTCACATTTATTATTTGGTCAAAATCCATTGACCGGGCATATTTAATCCATGATTTTTACAATCCCCCACATGAGTGGAAATAGCCGAATGCATATGCATGCAGACACAAGCTCAACCCTCGCGAGGTATATAAGCATAAGGATAGGTAGTTGTTGACTTTGAACCCTCCATAGTCGACACCATCGGATACACAGGCGGCTTAGTAGCGCGATGCTTTGAACTAATCCCCCACGGCGTGCACCGAGACAATGGTGTTAACACTTAAACACCTCAACCTCATCCGTTCTCACGTTTTGTGTCCATTGCGGTCTTGGACACCACTTTGGATTCATAAGTGCGTTTTTTATGAAGCGACCACACTTCGCACTTACGTAGGTGATTCTTAGTCAAGTACCTTGCCATACTTGGTCTCTTTGAGAATTCCATCTCTTTGAGATCCTTAAGAACCATTAAAAGTCATAGACTTAGCCTTTACCACGAGGCAAGTTCTCCAACACTCTATTGCTCTCTAGGGAATAGATATAGTTTGAGTGTTTTTCCATGAACTCTCATAGCTTAGTTGTCCCTTTGAACCAAGTTCTTGGGATCTCCAGTCATCATGGTTGGGTTACCACTATGACAATTCTTTAGTTTGTGGATTTCAAACCCATTCCCTCTAGCAACTTATTCATTTGATCACGGTTTAACCCTTTGGTTAGCGGATCCGCTAGATTATCTATTGACTTCACATAGTCAATTGTAATCACCCCTGTTGTGATCAAATGTCTCACGGTGTTATGTCGTCGACGTATATGTCGAGACTTACCGTTATAGAAACCATTGTTTGCCCTTCCAATAGCCGCTTGGCTATCGCAGTGAATCAGCACTGGTGGCACTGGCTTAGACCAACATGGAATGTCTTCAAGGAAGTTCTTAAGCCACTCGGCTTCCTCACCAGCCTTATCCAAGGCAATGAACTCCGATTCCATTGTTGATCGGGCTATACAGGTCTGTTTTGTGGATTTCCACGATACAGCACCACCCCCAATAGTAAAGACATATCCACTTGTTGAAAGTGAGTCTCTATTATCGGATATCCAATTGGCATCACAGTACCCTTCAAGCACCGGGGGGTATCTCGAGAAGTGTAGCCCAAGATTTTGAGTGTGTTTTAAATATCTCAAAACCCTCACAAGAGCTCTCCAATGCTCTTTGCTTGGATTGCTCGTGTAACGACTTAACTTGTTCACGGCACAAGCAATGTCAGGTCGAGTGCAATTAGTCAAGTACATAATGCACCCGATGACCCGTGCATACTCTTCTTGTGCAACGGGCTCGCCTTTGTTTTTGCTCAAGTGAACGTCGAGTTCAATTGGAGTCTTAACCGGCGCGCCATCATAGGCTTTGAATTTATTCAATATCTTCTCAACATAATGTGATTGTGTTAAGATGATTCCATCATTTGTTCTTAGAATCTTCATTCCAAGAATTACATCGGCTAGACCCATGTCTTTCATGTCAAAGTTTCTCTTTAACATGGCCTTTGTATCGTTAATTACTTGAGTGTTGCTACCCAAGATTAACATATCGTCAACGTAGAGACACACTATAACATGACCGTTATTAGTGCTCTTGATGTAGACACATTTGTCGCACTCGTTGATTTTAAACCCATTTGATAACATCACATTATCAAACTTCAAGTGCCATTGCAATGGCGCTTGTTTCAATCCATATAGGGATTTCACGAGCTTGCATACCTTTTTCTCTTGTCCAGGTACTACAAACCCTTCGGGTTGTTCCATGTAGATTTCGTCTTCTAGTTCACCATTCAGAAACGCGGTCTTTACATCCATTTGATGAATCTCGAGATTGTGCAATGCAGCAATAGCGAGAAGCACCCGGATAGATGTAATCCTTGTTACAGGTGAATAGGTATCGAAGAAGTCATGTCCTTCTTTTTGTTTAAAACCCTTTACTACTAATCGGGCTTTATACTTATCAACTGTTCCATCGGCCTTAAACTTTCTTTTAAGAACCCATTTGCATCCTAAAGGTTTAGCACCTTCGGGCAAATCAACCAACACCCATGTGTGGTTCAGCAAAATTGAATCAATTTCGCTTTGAACAGCTTCTCTCCAATGCAGCCCGTCTGGGCCAGCAAAGGCTACTTTTATCGATGTTGGTTCTTCATCCAACATGAAAGCAATGTAGTCAGGACCAAAAGTTTTTGGTGTTCTGACTCTATTACCACGTCTTAGTACTGTATCTTTTGGATCGGGCCTTGCACGCTTGCGCGATTCAGGTTCCGCATCTGTTGATTTAGAACTAGTGGCTTCTTCTTCCACTTGTTTAGAACTAGTGGCTTCTTCAATTCTTGTCTCAGAATTGGTTGATACTTTTTCCTTATCTTTGCAAGGAAAGGTATTTTCGAGAAATACAGCATTCCTCGACTCAATTGTTGTTCCTACTGTGATAGTCGATATTTCAGACTTGTGAACAACAAATCGATATGCACTACTGTTAAGTGCATATCCAATGAAGATGCAATCAACCGTCTTAGGTCCGATTGTAACTTCTTTGGGCGGAGGAACCATCACCTTTGCCAAACACCCCCACACTTTGAGGTATTTGTAGGATGGCTTCCTTCCCTTCCACAACTCATAAGGAGTAACATCTTTTCCTTTGAGAGGGATTTTATTCAAGATATAGTTTGCTGTCAAAACAGCTTCCCCCCCACATGTTATGTGGTAATCCTGAACTGAGTAGCAGTGCATTCATCATCTCTTTTAGAGTTCGATTCTTGCGTTCTGCAACACCATTAGATTGTGGTGAATATGGAGCAGTTGTTTGATGAATTATACCACTTGCGTTGCATAACTCCTCAAACGGGGCTACATATTCGCCTCCTCTATCGCTTCGAATCATTTTGATTTTACAACCAAGTTGATTCTCAACTTCGTTCTTATAATTTTTGAACGCCTCTATTGCTTCATCTTTGCTTCTTAAAAGATAAATGTAGCAATATCTTGTGCAATCATCTATGAAAGTGATAAAGTACTTTTTACCACCTCTAGTTTGCAACATCTTTAAATCACATACATCTGTGTGAATTAATTCAAGGGGTTTTGTGCTTCGTTCAACCGAGTGAAACGGCAACTTAGTCATTTTTGCTTCAAGACAAATTTCACATTTATCTTGGATATCCAATTCATTAGCCTTTAGTAAATCTAAATTTACTAATCTTTTAATGGCTTTTGAATTTACATGTCCTAATCTACAATGCCACAAATTTGAAGACTCAATCAAATAAGAGGAAGTAGATGCTTTATTCTTATTGGCCAATGGCTTCGCAACACTTCGAGTTGCTACACTAAGCTTGAAAAGCCCATCGGTTACATAACCTTTTCCGATGGATTTTCCAAACTTATACAAGACAAACCTATCGGACTCAAATACAAGTTTAAACCCTTTATTAACTAGTATTGATCCTGACACTAGGTTCTTGCGGATGTCCGGGACATGCAGCACATCCTTCAAAGTGATAGTTAGGCCAGACGTCATCATGAGAATCACGTTGCCAACGCCGAGGACTTCTGACGATGCTTGATTCCCCATGTTGATCTTCCTCCCTTCAACAGCAGTGTAGGAGGTAAACTTGCTCCTGTCGGAGCAAACATGAGCAGTAGCGCCGGTGTCGATGTACCAGCCTCCCTTGTTATCAACAAGGTTAACCTCTTCAGTGACCACTGCAATGAGGTCGTTCTCATCCCAGTCCTTGAACTCCTTCTCAACGACGTGGGCTGCCGGCTTCTTCTTCTTGCTGCGGCAGTCTTTGGCAAAGTGGCCCGGTTTGCCACATTTGTAGCAGTCGCCTTCAAACTTCCTTGAAGGCTGCTTTCCCTTCCCTTTGTCATTTGGACGGTTTGGGCGAGGGCGTTTGTTGGAGGGACCGCCCCGTTCCAACAGGTTGGCTTTGGCTTCATTTGGGGTGAAGCCTTTAGCCTTCTGATCACTTTTGCGCACGTCGGCCTCAATGCGCAACTTCACGATCAAGTCTTCAAGGGTCATCTGCTTTCGCTTGTGCTTGAGATAACTCTTGAAGTCCTTCCAACTTAGAGGGAGCTTGTCAATGATCGTGCACCTTAGGAATTTATCGGGCAAGGTCATCCCTTCAGCCACTAATGAGTGGATGATCATTTGGAGCTCTTGGACTTGCTCCATGACGGGTCGAGAGTCGACCATTTTGTAGTCCATAAACTTGGATGCTACAACTTGTTCCGTCCCTGCAGCATTATCTATGCTATACTTCTTTTCTAGGTTTTCCCACATTTGTTTAGATGTGGTTACATTGGAGTATACATTGTACAAACTATCATCTAAAGCACTTAGAATGAAATTTTTACAAAGGTAATCTCCTTTCCTCCAAGCTTCATAATCTGCCATGACTTCGAGCCTAGTCTCTTGGTCGCTTGGTGCGGGCGGCTCGTTCTCCGTGAGGAAGTTGGCGACGCCCAATGTTGTCAAGTAGAACAACATCTTCTGGTACCACCGCTTGAAGTCAGATCCTCCAAACTTTGGTGGCTTCTCGGCAGGTGGCATCATTCTTGGTGCCAAAGGTGCCGCAGTTGGTCCTTGGAAGGAACCAATTCCGTTGCCCCCGAAGGAGCCAACAACTTGGTTGGGCATAGAGCCCCCACCATTCATGTTGGGCATAGAGCCCGCCATGGTCGTACCAGCCCCGAAGGGACTAGCACCCGCATGAGACCCGAAGGCCCCAGCATTCGTGTTGATCCCGAAAGATCCACCAAAGGTGGAACCAGTGGACGCCCCGAAGGGGTTTCCCAAACCCAAGGGACGGTGGGTAAAACGGCTACGTCTCTTCTGATGCAGCACCGCAATCAGCAGAGCTCCGGCGAACGGGATGGAGGAGAGGGCAGAGCTTCGACAGAAAGACAATGCAGGGAGAGGGAGAGAGCTTATGCAGAGAATGCTTGTAGGTGTGTGTCCTAATGCAGTGGTATGGCTAGCCTATTTATAGGCCAACCACCATGCGGGGTCAACCAGCCATTGAAGGCTCATCATGGCAAAAACGTAACCGACGTCGGTTACAGGCGTGTGCCTCAAGCCACTTGGATTGCTGACTCGGCGGTGGTCCAAAAAGAATAGTTTGGCCCAAGCACCAAGCACCAAGCCCAAAGACCAATTGCCAAGATCCAAGTCCAAGTCCAAGTCCAAGTCCACGTCCAAGATCGAGATCGAGATCGGGCCCGGGCCCGGGCCCGGGCCCGGGCCCGCGACCGCGAGCACGAGCACGGGCTCGGGCTCGGGCGGGCGGGCGGCGGCGGCGGCGCGCGCGTGTGGGCTCTTTCACCCATCTTGGTCCACTATAATTATTAAGTAACATAAAGTCACTTAATTTATACACATTAAAGATGTGTTAATCCTCCAATGTGGGATAATTAACACTAGTTAATTATTCCCTAAGCTCCATCTCCAAGCTTTAATTAAAAGCTAATTATGCCCAACTTTAATCCACTATTTCTCACTCACCGGAAATCGGATTTGAGAAAGTGAATATACTACATTTACCTACGTAAAATGTAGAACGACGCTATGTCATTTAATTTCACAAAATTAAATGTCTCGTCACATTTATTATTTGGTCAAAATCCATTGACCGGGCATATTTAATCCATGATTTTTACATGATGACACTCACTCTGATGGTGAAGGAGATGACCGGAGAGAGCCCAAGAGATAAAGAGAGAGAATTCTAGAGAAGGGAGAGCGTTCTCAGATGAGAAAGAGGAAGCACAAATATATGAGAGCATATGAGTGTGCATGTGAAAGGGGGTGGGGTGATGGTATATCACCCAAGATGATTCCTCAGTAACCACCTCACCCCAGTGGTGGCAATTCAATAGGGTTCTTACTAGAAATGAGCCACTCACTCCCTTAAAATGCCTCATAAGGGGAGGATTATCCACATTTATATAAATTAAGTGAGATCTTTACTAAGTCAATGTGGAACAAGATTTAGACATTTAATTTAACACGCCCCTGCACATGTGGGCCGGAATGACACATCGGACTCCATCACGTGGATAGGCAAGACAAGAGATAAGAATCATCATCGATGTAGGCCGGAATGAACGTTGGACTTCCACTCGTGAGGTAGATAAGAGATAAAGAAAAATCTCGACTACCATATTAGAAATGGACCACTCACCCCCTTAACAAAACCTCATAAGGGGGAAGGATTATCCACACTTATATAGATTACATGAGATCATCACCAAATGAATGTGGAACCAGAGTTACACATTTAACAATTCCATGTTTATCCTGGTTAAATAAAGATGTGCCGATAGTAATGACCACAATATTACACTTGTTGTTTGAAAAATATCGTACTCATATGTATGTAGGAAAGCACGTCACTAAGGTTTTAGAGAAAAACACGTGGTGAGAAAAGTACTTATGCTTGAAAAGGATGAATAGATATTTATATTAAGTGAGCATTCATCGAATAGTTCATTTGGCTAGAGCTTCGATTCTTACTACTTCGATGGAGTTCAACTTATATCAAAAGATGTGAGCTTTGATTCCAAAACACGAACCACCGTTTAATCTGTAGTTATTAAGAATACACATGATAATTATACACATTTTAATTAGATCATTTGTAGTCATAAAATACCAAAACAGATAAATTATCTATCCTATCAAACTGTTCTTAATATAAGTTAATACTCCCTCCGTCAGTGAATAGGAGTTCTGTTTTTCCATTTTTATCCGTCAGTGAATAGGAGTTCTGTTTTTCCATTTTTATCCGTCCGTGAATAAGAGTCTCGGTTCATTATTATTTTAAATGGTAAAAAAACCCCACATTCTATTAACTCAGTCTACTCACACGAGTATCATTTAAAATTATATACAAGTGATATCTTCAAAGGTATAGGCTTCATGAGAATAAGGGATAGAGAGAAACGTGATAGATTGTTGTTATGTGCATTAACTTCTTGTTTATTTCACTATGAGTCTCTCTTTAAATAGAGTATTAGAGGTCTGCTATACATGGTAAGACTTGGGGAGGGGAATAGAATCAATTTACAATTAATACAAAAATAATCTATCTTGGACTTGGTGGTGATTTGATCTTGAGTTCTGATTTGATTTTCCTTTTCTAACATGATACTCATATACCACTAATTTTTTTCCACTAATTTTTCTTAACTTTTCTTAAAACTTGTGTTATAAAGAGATGAGACTCCTATTCGCAGATGGAGAGAGTATATACCTATTGTTTTTCAATGAAGTTGATCATTATTTAATTACTAAGTACAACAATTGAATTAAAGTAATGCTTTCAGAAAACAGAAAAAAAATATGGAGTACTACTAATTAAAGGTTTGTCATGTAAAAATAGAAATGATTTTTCAAATGAAAAGAAATTAAACTACAAAAATAGTGCTAGTATTATACTCCTCATTTGTTGGTTCTATTGTACTATATGCTCGAACGCCCTTAATTACAAGAAAAAGTGAAGGAAATATGTGCATTAATAGTACTCCCTTCGTCTCAAGACCAGTGAGGCAAAATTTTTCAGCACGAGATATAAGAAAATGAAATTTTATTAGTAAAGTGGAAAGTGAATAAAGTAAGAGAGTTAATAAAGTAGAGAGAAAAAATAAGAGAGAGAATGCCAAAAAAAATTACTCATTTATCTTAGGACGTCCCAAAAAGGAACGTGAGTCGCTTGGACAGAGTGGGTACTAATCAAAGATGTGGAATTAATCGTGGACAGATGGTGGAGTTATAGCCATGAATATGAAAAGAAATTGAAAAGAAATGATGTACTCGTATTACAGAAAAACGAAAATAGGTTACTGTTTTCATGACTAAACAAGAAGTAATTAGTGAGCCTCATCATGATAAGAGAAGATCATAAATATGGTTGGTCGTGTCCGGTTGTTAGTGGGTAGTGATAATTTGTTAAGGACAGGGCGGCTCCATGGTCGGTCGTCCTACATGGGCAAAATTTATCGTCATTTTACATCTTTGCACCATGAGGGATCGTTAGTTATGTAGTACTCCTTACTAATTAGTTAGTCACTTATTAAGCTAATTAAGTTATTTGGGCTCCAATAAAACTAAATCAAACTTATAAATTGAACATAAATTGAACCAAAGTTAGGGAGGCAATCTCAGAACATATAACTCACAACAAAGGCTAAAAACTCAATTAAATTCAGATTTGAAACAAGTACAACCAATTAAAAATTGACCAAGAATTAAATGTTGTTAATTGCGTATGACGGCTTGCAACGACCGACCAAAAACCAACCATAAGGATATGGCGGATCGACATAAGACGACATTAATCAAATAGTAGATTTTTAAAAATTAAGAGTAGAGTTTTCAAATTAAATTTACTATGGAGCAATATTATAATATGATATTTACACATTTAAGGTTATCAAAATTCATAATAACTTATTCATTAATTATTTAAATATTTATTTTTAAAGATAGTAAAAATGAACTAGCACAAAATTAGAAGTACGCATGCCAGATCCATAGCCGGTAGTCAGCGACGGCCTCGAGTATAACGTTGGGGTGGGTGCCTTTGTGGCCGTTCGTGTACGACCCCCTCCATGCCACCGGGCAATTCTTCTGTTGTCAGTGCATGTAGTCGACGCTGCCAAGCATCCCGGGGAAGCCATGCACTTGTTCGTGAAGGTGGAGCAGGAACTGGCAATCTGTAGTGCTTGGATTCCGGAGAAATTCGTCGGTGAAGGCTGTCCGGACGCCTTTGTAGAATTGGAGCAAGCACATTCTCCCAATGCTGTCTCCAATGTGGAGGTATTCGTCGAACACATCCGCCCTTTGGCCAGTCGCAAGCTGACGGATTGCTGCAGTACATTTCTGCAACGTCGTGTGGCTGGGACGGCCGACGGCGTCGAACCTTTCTTGGAAGAAATCTTCCCGGCCCGCCAATGTATTTGCGATGCGGAGAAATAGCGGTCGCCACATGCGGAAACGGCGACGGAAGTAGGTATCTCCCCACACCGGATTATCGCAGAAGTAGTCGCAGACTAACCTTGCGGCGGCTTCCTCCTGGTTACGATGGATGTAAGTCCAGGAGCGTCTTTGGAGCGGCGCGGCTTCCTCCGCTTCCCAACGTCGATCTTCTTCAAGTGATTCTTCCATTATTTGACGCATTTGCTCATATGGATCCATGAGATCGATTAAATTTGGGGGAAGAATAAAAGAGAGATGATTTGAGATGAAAATTGGAGAGGAAATGAAGACGATTTGGGAAGAATAGATGTATAGTTGTGTGTGAAATGAGGATGAATTAGGAGTATTTATAGGGTAAAAAAATAAAAAAAATTTGGAAAGGGCTATAAAAAATGGTAACATTACCGTTTTCACAATTAAAATTTTTTTATTTCGATTTAAAAAAAAATGAATTATTGCGTCAGCGAGACGAATCCCACTCGCGGGCAGGCGAGTGGGCGTCACGCATCACCTGGGAGCTCGCCACGTCGCCTCGACGCGTGGCGAGACGTCATGATACGAGCATATTCCTAAATTATCTCCATATCTATTATTCATTTAGCATTGATTTATCTTATCTTTTCCATAGTTAGTTATTGATTCTCCATATCTTTTGCTTAGGATATTATTATATTTGATTTACTAGATTTTGGTAGGATATTATTGTATCCCCACATATTATAAATATGTGTAGGAGACCTTCATATTATTCATTCGAGAAATATCGAATCAATATATCTTTTATCGTTCTTTTATCTTTTTGTACTTTATTTTTCCGCAAGTTCATCTCGTCAAACCCTAATTGACCGAGAACCCTAGGCTGCTCGACGGGAGGATCCCGCGAACGAACCTAACTCTTCTTCGGTGACTTCGCGCTGCCGGAACCGATACGAGTACACGACCTCCACCAGACCCTACAACCAGTGTCATGTACACGGAGCCGGTATTGTGTCCCCTGTTGGGATTTACGCACACAAGGCTTTCACACACTCAATAAGATCACACACACACTCACTGTTGTATGAGATCACACAATGCAGAAAACACACACACTCACACTTTGAGTATTGAAGATGATAATCTTGGAGAGAAAACTGGAAAACTCTTTATTGATTAAACTCTACTCTAAACTACATACACGGTGAGCTATTTAAAGCTCCATAATCACGTAGCAACTGCTACTAACTAACTACAAGAAGAATCAAAAAAGCAAGAAGAATAACCGCTACATCTCAGCTAACTAACTGCTGCTCCAACGGCTAGTTCGGCTAGGTTGCTTCTACCTTCTCGGTTCAAGACCGAACTCCTTCTTCGGCTCAATACCGAACTCCTTCTCGGCTTACAACCGAACTCTTCCTTCTCGGCTCATTCCAGCTCAACGCCGAGCTTCCTTACCGAGCTTCCATACCGAGCTTCCATACCGAGCTTCTTTACCGCTGAGCTTACCGACTTCTGCCTTCTTCTTCTTCTCGGCTAGTTCCAGGCTAGTTCCAGCTCGGTAAGCCGAGCTTACCGAACTCCTTTCTAGCCGAGCTTCTTCCAACTGAAATGAGCACTCCATTATTACAATTCTCCACCTGAGGGCTCATCTCAGTTCTTGCACAAACATTGATCCATTTCTTGCAATGATCAAACTTGTCTCTACCTAGAGACTTTGTTAGCATGTCAGCCGGATTGTGCAAGGTGTTAATCTTAATCACCTTCACTCTCCCCTTTTCAATCTCATCTCTAATGAAATGCAACTTTATGTCTATGTGCTTGCTCCTTTCATGAAAACCCGGATGTTTAGCCAAGCACATAGCTGAGCTGCTGTCACAATGAATCACCATTGTCTTTTGGTCAAAACCAAAGTCAGAAATCACTCCCTGAATCCAAAAACTCTCCTGTACAGCTGCAGTGAGAGCTATATACTCTGATTCTGTTGTTGAGAGAGCAACAACACTTTGCAACCCTGACTTCCAGCTGATTACAGTTCCAAACATGGTGAAAAGATAACCTGTTTGGGACTTTCTGTTGTCCAGGTTTGCAGCATAGTCTGCATCATAATAGCCCTGCACAACCTCCTCAGATTCACCTTCCCAGCCATTGAACACAATCCCCCAGTCCTTAGTTGACTTCATGTACCTCAATATCCACTTAAGAGCATTCCAATGCTCCTTCCCCGGGTCTGCCATGTATCTGCTAGTCACTGAGATAGCATGAGCCAAATCTGGTCTTGTACAAATCATAGTGTACATAACACTTCCAACCACACTAGCATAAGGGATAGCCTCCATCTCACCAGCCTCTTGCTTAGTTTTAGGGGCTTGTTCCTTTGATAGCTTAAAACTCTGGGACAGAGGAGTTGATGCAGCTTTTGCATTTTCCATTTTGAATCTCTGCAAAACTTTCTCAATATAGTCAGCTTGCAGCATCCACAGCTTCTTGCAGCCTCTATCTCTCTGAATATGTATGCCTAGGATCTTCCTTGACTCTCCTAGATCCTTCATTTCAAAGCTTGACTTCAGATCTTGTTTAACTTTCTGAATTTCTGTCATAGAAGGCCCTGCAAGTAGCATATCATCCACATAGAGTAATAGGTAGGCAATGGGAGTCTTGCCTGCCTTCTTGATGTAGATGCAATCATCATATTCTGACTTGGAGAAGCCAATCTTCTTCATCTGTGCATCAAACTTCTTATTCCACTGTCTAGGACTTTGCTTAAGTCCATAAAGACTTTTCTGTAACAGGCACACCTTGCCTTCTTCTCCAATCTTCACATAGCCCTCTGGCTGTTCCATGAAGATAGTTTCCTCTAGATCTCCATTGAGGAAGGCTGTCTTCACATCAAGCTGTTGTAGCTCCCAGTCAAGCTGATTCACCACAGCCAATAGAATCCTAATCGAAGTGTGCTTCACAACAGGTGCAAACACTTCATTGAAATCGATTCCCTCCTGCTGTGTGAAGCCTCTAGCCACCAGCCTTGCCTTGAACCTGATTCTGTCTTTATCAGTGGTTTCTACCTTCTTTTTAAACAACCACTTGCAACTGATCAGCTTCCTCTCCTTTCCATCTGTATTCAGCTTGGATTTGTCCACCAAAATCCATGTTTTGTTCTTGAGTAAAGACTCTATTTCCTCATTCATGGCTTCAATCCATCTTTCTCTATCTTTACTCTGCATAGCTTCTTTATATGTGAGTGGATCTGCACCATCAATACCTTCAGCTGCACACAGAGCATAATACACAACATCAGAGAACTTTGTTGGTGGCCTTGTTTCTCTTCTAACTCTGTCCCTTGCAAGCTGATAGTCCCTGATAGAGTCTGATATAGACTCACCAGCCTGGTTGCCCTGAGTTGGAGCCTCTTCTTTATCTGAATCAGACTCACTCCCCGAGTCAATGACTCCACCTGCTCCTAGGCCAACCCCCACAGGCTCCACCTTGAAGAAATCACCCTCATCTTCATTGGAGTCCGGCTTATCTTTCAGGAATGGCATCTGATCCTCCAAGAACACCACATCCCTACTCACCAAGACCTTCTGCTTACCGGGCTCAATACACCAGAGCCTATACCCCTTAACACCTCTCTGATACCCCAGCAAGATACATTTCAGAGCCCTAGCTTCAAGCTTACTTTGCCTAGCATGAGCATAGGCTGCACACCCAAACACCTTGTATTTTGAGTAGTCACTGTGAGCTCCATACCACATGTAATCAGGAGTTTCAGATTTCAGGGCAGTAGATGGGCATTTATTGATGAGATAGGCTGCTGTATACACAGCCTCACCCCAGAATCTGCTGCTCAAACCAGACCCAAGAAGTAGGCACCTCACCCTCTCTAGGATTGTCCTATTCATCCTCTCCACAACACCATTTTGCTGAGGATTACCAGGAACAGTCCGGTGCCTCTTCATACCCTTCTCTTTACAAAACAGATCAAACTCAGCAGACAAGAACTCTAGGCCATTGTCTGTCCTTAAGCATTTAACACTTCTACCCTTCTCTAGCTCAACCTCCTTACACCATATCTTGAACTTTGTGAGTGTTTCAGATTTTTCTTTAAGAATATATACCCACAACTTCCTTGTATAGTCATCAATGATAGCTAGATAATACTTTCCTCCACCAATTGAACACACCGGTGAAGGCCCCCAAAGATCACTATGTATGTAGTCTAAAGGGGCTGTAGAAGAGTGAATACCTGTAGGATAGGGTGCCTTCTTAGCCTTTCCAAGTATACATTGCTCACAGGGGTCCATCTTGTTGAAATCTCCAGAGATCAGACCCTTCTTGATGAGTTCTTTCAAGCTTCCTTCGGCTGGGTGGCCCAATCTCTTGTGCCATAGCATTATGGAATCATCTGACACTGCATTGCTTTCTCCATCAACAGCCCTAGCCTTCAGATAATAGAGAATATGCTCTCTGTCAGCCTCCATCATCACTGCATCTCCAGATTTCACAAACAATTTTCCTTGACTCATCAATATGGTGAACCCTTTCTGTTCCAGCATTCCCAATGAGATGAGGTTCCTCTTTACTTCTGGAATATACCTCACCCCAGTTAGGATCTTTATAGAGCCATCTTGTAGGCTTAGCTTTACCTTCCCTATTCCTTTGATCTGACAAATGTGGTTATTACCAAGAACAACCGTACCCGATGCTTCTTGAAGATCATGAAACCAGCTTCTATTGGGGCACATATGGAAGCTGCACCCCGAATCCATAATCCACCTATGACTGACCCCACTATCACTGATATTCATGAGTTGAGCCGGGGGATCAGCACTCTCCACACAATCAGATTGATTGTGTCCCTCTGAGGCCATCTTTCTCTTCCATGCATGACAATCTTTCTTCAAATGTCCAGGTTTCTTGCACCAATAGCAAGCTCTGGTTTCCTTCTGAGCATCTGAACTTGAGGGTTTAGGGCCCTCAAACTTCTTCTTGAAGTTCTGCTTCTTGAACTTCTTCACATTCAAGGCCTCTGCAGCTTGAACATTGGAGCTTGCAGAGCCTCTGTTGGCTGTCTTCTGGAGTTCTTTGGCCATCAAGGCTGAATAGACTTCTGCATAGGTGATAGGTTTATCTCTTCCATAGATAATTGCATCACTTAGCTGGTCATACGAGCTAGGTAAGGCATTCAATGTGAGAATGGCCTTATCCTCATCTGAGATCTTGACATCAACAGATCCCAGGTCATCAATGATCTTGTTGAACTCCTCTAGCTGCTCAATGATGGACCTATCTCCAGAAAAACTATAGGCATACAGCCTCTTCTTGAGATACAGCCGGTTAGCCAAGGATTTGGCCAAGTAAACTTCATCTAACTTGTCCAAGATCTCCACCGCAGTCTTGGCTTCTTGAACTTCCCTCAAGACCTTATCTCCAAGGCACAGAATCACTGCAGAATGTGCCTTGAGCTGCATCTCCTCCATCTTTGCCTGAGCTTTTTCATCAAGCACTGGAGCCTTTCCTTTCTCATCTGGTTTTGCAAGAACTGCCGCCAAGCCTTGTTGAATTAAAACCGCCTTCATCTTCATCTTCCACAGGCCATAATCATTCTTGCCTGTGAACTTCTCTGCATCAAGCCTTGCTGCCATCTCTGAAACCGTTTGATCCTCTGCAAATCAGCTTCAATATCCCTTTCCCACAGACGGCGCCACTTGTTGGGATTTACGCACACAAGGCTTTCACACACTCAATAAGATCACACACACACTCACTGTTGTATGAGATCACACAATGCAGAAAACACACACACTCACACTTTGAGTATTGAAGATGATAATCTTGGAGAGAAAACTGGAAAACTCTTTATTGATTAAACTCTACTCTAAACTACATACACGGTGAGCTATTTAAAGCTCCATAATCACGTAGCAACTGCTACTAACTAACTACAAGAAGAATCAAAAAAGCAAGAAGAATAACCGCTACATCTCAGCTAACTAACTGCTGCTCCAACGGCTAGTTCGGCTAGGTTGCTTCTACCTTCTCGGTTCAAGACCGAACTCCTTCTTCGGCTCAATACCGAACTCCTTCTCGGCTTACAACCGAACTCTTCCTTCTCGGCTCATTCCAGCTCAACGCCGAGCTTCCTTACCGAGCTTCCATACCGAGCTTCCATACCGAGCTTCTTTACCGCTGAGCTTACCGACTTCTGCCTTCTTCTTCTTCTCGGCTAGTTCCAGGCTAGTTCCAGCTCGGTAAGCCGAGCTTACCGAACTCCTTTCTAGCCGAGCTTCTTCCAACTGAAATGAGCACTCCATTATTACATCCCCTACCACAGATGACCGCCGCCGCCCCAGCTGATCTCCATCACGATCCATCTAGAAGCTCACTGCCTGTTGTCGTTGCTATCCCGCCTCCACCAGCCACAATATCTCTGTCGTGCGACTCCAATTTCGGGTATGGCTCGATGGAATTAATTGTCGTTGATAATGATGAAGAGGAAAAAAATGTTATTCATTCTAGTGTTGATGTTAGTGGACCAATTTATGGTAGTAAAGATGGCATAGATGATCCATGTAATGTTGTTTTTACTTGCCGAGAAGCTATACATGTGGTGGAGCATAACAGGTTGGATATTACAATGTTGAGCAACAAGATTGATTCTTTTTTGTTGAAAGAGGACGAAGATGGTTCCATTGAGGATATGAAGAAGGTAATTGCCTGTGTATACGCGGTTTAGCATGTTGGTAATGTTACAAGTATTAATCATCGATCAACTTTCCTCGACGCTGATGCACGGTTGATTCCTCCGTGCAATGACGTGCAATGTTTGGGCATGCATGGATGCGTTGACAAGCTCCCTAGTCACACGCACTATCTTTGGGCGAGGCATAAATCCAGTCAGCTAATGGATGACTTCTCAAATCTCGGCGGTACAAGAAGCATGAGAATAATATTGAAGACGGCAAGAGTACTTGTATCCCTTCTTACAAATGTTGCTCACCAACGAATTCATGGAGGATGTTCTCATGAGGGGAATGCATGAGAGAAGTATTTTGTTGATATTTTGCTTGATGTGCCGGGAAATGAGAGAGTTCGTGGGCGTATGTATACATTTGATCCAGGTGGGGATACCTCGCCAAAGCTTTTGTTCGCCACACTCTTCGTTTTGTCGTGGTTTCCACCTTGAGGACAAGGTGAATTTTAACCGTGGGGGAGTTGATACGAGTATATCTACAAGATATTCTCATATCTCTATTATTTTATATATTATTGATTTAGCATATATTTCCTATTTCTTGATCACTAAGTTAGGTTATTAGGGAGTACTATAAATAGGAGCATTTGTTATCTTTTGAATCATTCATTGAAGAAATACAATTTATCTTTTTTATTCGTCTTTTACTTTTAGTTATTTACTTTCACTGCAAATTCATCTCGTCAAACCCTAATTGGCCGAGAAATCTAGGCTGCTCAACGGGGAGACCCCGCGAACGAACCTAACCCTTCTCCGGCGACTTCGCGCTGCCGGAACTGATACGAGTACCCTCGTATCACGTCACGCGATTGGTTACTGCGGGACGGGTTGCGGGACGTGCTGGGGACGGGCTGGTGACGGGACGAGACGCTGCAACGCGTCCCGTCCCGGTTCCGTCACTGCGGAACGAAACACGGGCCCACCGCGTAACGCGTTGCGGGTGGCCTAACCATCTCATTTAAGTGATTAGATAACTGGTACAGCCAAGCTAATAATTAAATTAAATTATTTTATTAATCATGTCTCATCAGTATATAACCCAAAATTGATCACAGGCCATTAATTGAATATATATTTATAAAATTCGTGTATCTTTAAAAATTCATATTTTAAAGAAATATACAGAGTAATTAATAAAATTAATAATATCGTGGCCCAAGACACAATAATAACGAAAAATCATAGTAATATACGACTACATGCATGAAGTTGTAGGAAAACCTTTTTTTTAAACATGACTATCTTCTGGCAAAAATCAGTCACACACACGGTACATTACTCCTAATTAAGCTGAGATCATGACACAACATTACCATTTTAAATTATAAGAGCATGCGCAGCGGTGGCGTCCGTCGCCACCGCCGTCCGCGCCGTTGGCACGGACGCCATCCACCGCCGCTGGCACGGCGCTGCTCGATGTATCGAGCACGTCCGTGCCAGCGGACGCACACGTGGCGGCATGGGATTGGGCAACGGCGCGGCCGTTGCATTCAATTTTTTTTAAAAAAAAATCGGTATTTAATTATAAATAATGCTAAAAAATAAAAAAAATATTTTCCAAATCCCAAAAATATGACCGTTTTTTTCCTGTTTTTTTGCTGATTTTTTTTATTTTTTTTATTTTTTTTCTCAAAATCATCTATAAATACACACATTCATCACTCATTTATCACATCAATTCATCTCTCATTCATCTCTCATTCATAATTCTTATACAAACTATCAACACACAATGCGCGATACTCGAATCCACAATCAACTACAAGAAGACCTAATCAACCACATGTGGGCGAAATTCGGCAACGAGTAGTGGTTTTTTTAATTTTTAGGATTTTAATTATGTAATTTTTAATTTTTAGGATTTTAATTATGTAATTTTTCATTTTTAGGATTTTAATTATGTAATGTTTAATTTTATTTGTCATTTGTAATATTTATTGTGGTTTTTAAATGAATTTTAATATTATGGAAATGTTATTGTTTAATTGAATTTTAAATTAATTGTGCTCGTCCTTGCGGAAGAGCACAGTTGTGGGTGTTGTGCTCTTGCCAGAGAGCAGGCATGAATAGTACCGCCCGGGCCCACAACCGTGCCGCTGGCAAGAGCACGGTTGTGGATGCTCTAATAGCTGATTATACATATACTTCCAGCTATGACTATCAATATAAAATCTATTTGTACACATATATATAATTCAACGAATTCAACTGCGAAATTATTTATTAGGCGAATTTGTGTCATATAATTGATAATTTGATAATGTGCTCACTATTTTTTTTTCTCTTATATTTATTTACTTTGTGCAACCATTATTTGATTATAATAGAGCATAAATTTTGATCAAATCGACATTTCACACATAATCACATATTAAGTATGATTTCCTTTTTCATTTAGAAAACGTTAGCAACGTTATACATTAATTTCATTTATATCAATAGTTGTTTCTTGGAAGACCTAGATAACCGTTGACACAATTTTAAAATTTCGATACTTTATCTTCCACGGAAAATACGTGTATATTAATTATTTTTATATATATTAAAGCAAATTATAACAGCATACAGAGGCTTTGATGACGAAGAATGTGGGCCGGAAAAGCAAAGAAATATTGATGCCGATTCTTGTGGGCCGTGCAAGCGAAGAAAAACCCACAATTTACCTGTAATTGTCGCCTTCTAATTTCTCCTTAATCATACCCCCTCCCTGTCCCCCAAAGATTGTCTCACTTTGACCGGACGCAGATTTTAAGAAATGTAATGAAAAGTGAATTGAAAAAGTTAATGGAATATTAGTCCTACTTTTATTATATTAGTTTTATAATAAAATGTGAGTAGAAATGAGTTAGTGGAATATGGAGTCCACTATAAAAAATGTTAAAAAGTGAAATGTGACAAACTATTTGGCACGGATGAAAATGGAAGAATGAGACAATCTTTGTGGGATGGGTGGAGTATTTAATTACTCAAATGAGACAATATTTGTGGGATGGATGGAATATTTAATTACTCAAATAATTTCTCGAGGAAAGCTAATTAATCAAATTATAAATTACTTATAAAACTATCCCTCCATAAATACTCACTTCACACCACCACCTTCTCCATCTTCATTCTCATTTTCATTTTCATTTTCATTTTTCTCACACACACACTCAACAGTCAACAGCCATGACCAAGAACGTTGAACACGCGGCGCCGGAGTTCTCCGCCAAGGACTGCCACGATCCGCCGCCGGCGCCGCTCGTCGACTTCAACGAGCTCACCAAATGGTCCTTCTACAGAGCGGTGATCGCCGAGTTCATCGCCACACTCCTCTTCCTCTACGTCACCATTCTCACCGTTATCTGCTCAGACCGACACCCTGGCCAGCGGCGACCAATGCAGCGGCGTCGGGATCCTCGGAATCGCCTGGGCGTTCGGCGGCATGATCTTCATCCTCGTCTACTGCACCGCCGGCATCTCCGGTAAGTCCAATTGCAAAATTAAAACCTCGAATCGACTCATCGGATTTGCAATTGACGCAATTGGCGGATTGTATTTGTAGGAGGGCACATTAATCCGGCGGTGACGTTGGGGCTGTTTTTGGCGCGGAAGGTGTCGCTGGTTAGGGCGGTTATGTACATGGTGGCGCAGAGTTTGGGGGCGATCTGCGGCGTAGGGTTGGTGAAGGCCTTCCAGAAATCCTACTTCAACAGATACGGCGGCGGCGCAAACCAGCTCGCCGAAGGCTACAACACGGGCGTCGGCTTAAGCGCTGAGATTATCGGCACCTTCGTTTTGGTCTACACTGTTTTCTCAGCCACTGATCCCAAGAGAAGTGCACGAGACTCCCATGTTCCCGTAAGCATACAATAATTTGCCATGCACTCACACCACTCTACAAAAGAGATACTAAGAGTGTCCACTATAAGGCCGACGTCCCCAATAGCCCCGCCCCTTTTTTGTTCATAACCCTAAATTTTTTGTTCGCGCAAAAAAAAAATTCGACACTATAGGCGGACACTTCCAATAGCCCCGAAATTTTATAACCAATTTTCATTTTAATTTTTTCCTTTAGTTTTAAATCATCGAAATTTAAATAATTATAAAACGAGGCAATTGAGATCGGATATTCGTTGTATTTGAAACGGTAAAATTATACAACGAACATTTAAAACAAAATACAAATAAAAACGCCGCCACCGTCTAATCGGTGGCGGAGTCTGATTCCTCCTCTTCTTCTCCGTCTCCCTCGCTGCCGCCGGCCGCCCCTGCCCCAAGAGCCTCATCAGCCAAGCGTAGACGGCGCTGCATCCGACGTATGAGTATCAAGTATATATCCTTGATGAACGGGTCGGTTGCGGCCTCGTATTTGCTGCACACTTCAAGCAGTTGCTGCATCAACTGCACATCTAGGTTCTCCCTCAAGAGCTCGCTGGCAACAGCGACCCTGGGCGGCGGTATAGGGGCGGGCTGCGGGGTGCGCGATCCAGACGTGGCCGACGATCGGCGGGAGGAAATTCTAGCTTCTCCAGCGCGTCGGATAGAGACCTGTTGTCCCGGAGGGCGTGCGCGCCTAGAGTGTGTAGCGGAGGGCTCTTCCGCTTGCTCGTCGTTCAGGTCGAATGATTGCGAGCCGTTGCCGCTGCTGTAGTCCCCAGCAATGTTGTGTCTAGTACGCTTCGGCCCAGGAGCTCCAGCCTGCTCTTGCGCACAGATGGCCTTGAATTTCGGACAGTGCTCGAGAACTTGATACTCATCCCACATTGTGAACTTGGGCCAACCATCCTTGTTGTATTGGCCCATGGACAATGCCTTCACGTTGGCTTCGCTTCGGCCACTCTCAGCATTGAGCAGGTTGTTCTGGTATATGCCCGCGAACCGCTTGGTGGCCGGCAGAATCCTAGACCACTTTTTGCGGAGCTGTTCTCCGTCACGCGGTCTGGCTCCTGGGGGTTTGAACTCGTTGTATGCCAACCGGACGCGCTTCCAAAAGCTACCCTTGATCTGATCGATGCCCACTATGGGGTTCGATATGACGGCATCCCACGCCCTCGCCACAGAAATGGACTCCGCTTTGGTGTAGTGGACACCCCGTTTGTAGCTGGCATCTGGCGCCGCTGCCTCGCTGCCCTCGCCGCCACCACTGCCGACGCGGCTGACCGAGCCGCCGCCGCCGCCGCCGCTGCCCAAGCCGCCTCCGCTGCCACCGCGACTGCCTTTTCCACCGCCGCCATGGTATCCAGTGCGTCTTGATCTGCTTCGGTGAAAGGAGATTGACTGGATTGGAAAGGGGTCTCCGGACGCGGCTGGTTAAGCGCGTCGAGGTTGGGTCTATAATCTCCAAACGCAGAGCGACTCAGATTCCGCTGAAAAGGTTGGGGCGTGGGAAAAGACCTCCACGGCTGAGATGGAGGAGGAGTTGGACTCGTTGCCCACGGCGGGGGAGATTGAATCCAACTTCATGGCTGGGACGGAGAGCCGCCATATCTTGACGGTTGAGAATGATAGCCGCCATATCCCGACGGCTGTGAAGGATAGCCACCATATCCCGACAGCTATGAAGGATTGCCGCCATATCACGATTCGTGCGAGCCGGGTGATTCGTCGTCTCCACCGTGCATTTTTAGAGAGTGAAAATGTAGATAGTGAATGAATGAGGAGTGTATGAAAAGGTTGTAAAATGAGTAGTGGAGGAGTGATATTTATAGGGTTAATTTTAGAAAATAATAAAAAATCTCAAGGGGGCGCCCGGCACGCCTATAGGCACGGCGATGGCCGACCGGCGCGTCCTCGCACATTTCTCGCCGAATGCCCATCCGCCTCGTTTTTTTCGTCCGCCGCGGGGCGGACGTCCCACGCACTTTAGGCCACCCCGCCGGGGCTATAGCCGCGCTGGTATTATAGTGGACACTCTAAGAGTGTCTACTATAAGGCGGACAACTCCAATAGCCCCGCCCCCTTTTTTGTCCACAGCCCCAGTTTTTTTGTCCGCGCCCAAAAAGAAGGTTTCCGCCACTATAGGCGGACAATTCCAATAGCCCCAATTTTTTTTCGTTTATTTTAATTCAATTATAATTAAAATTATCGGACTATACGTAATTACAAAAAACGGCTATAAGTGAAGAAATTAAAATTAAACACTACATTTTCGTCGTATTAAAGTACTGGAAAAATTATACAACAAAATATTAATCTATTGAACATCACGATGGTGTTCACACTGCGCCGTCACCTCCCCTACGTGCCCAAACTTCTTCAATCAAATCGGCCTGGAGTGCGGTATGTGCTGTGCTCCTGCGCATATCAGTGAAACGTTGGATCAAATATTCATTGCTATGTGGTACGCCCATCTGGATCGGCCTCCGCGATCTCCGCCGCGGGCCGCATCCTTCGCGTCGGCGTCATTCTGCACCTCTTGAATCAGAGAATTCCACGCCTCGTTCCACAAATCGTCCATTTTAAATACCAATTGAATCGACAAATTTTAGTGAGAGAAAGTATGAGTGAAGAATTGGAATGGTGTAAAAATAATGAGTGAAATGAGGTGTATTTATAGGTAAATTAAATTGAATTTAAAAAATAAATAAAAAATAAAAATTCGTCTGCCCAAACCACCCCACTATAGACCGCCCCGCCTTCGCCCCCGTCGGGACGGCCGGCGCGCCTATACTATAGTGGACACTCTAAGTGGATTGCAAAATTGAATAATCTTGAGAAAAAATTGAAATTTTATGATTTAATATTTCAATTTCAAAGTTATACAAGACTTGGCGAGAATTTGACCAAAATTTATGATTTAAATGATTATTATCTTAAATTTATTAAAACTGAATTTAGGTGTTGGCGCCACTTCCGATTGGATTTGCGGTGTTCATGGTTCACCTGGCCACCATCCCCATCACCAGAACTGGCATCAACCCTGCCCGGAGTTTTGGTGCTGCCGTCATCTACAACCAAGAAAAAGTCTGGGATGACCAGGTAATTAATTCATTTCACATTTATTTAAAATGAGTGCATATATACTAGAGTAACTAATTTTACTAAGAGTATAGGTCAAGTACAAACATATGTAGTTTGCAATTTTGTATAATAATTTTTCTAAATACAGTGGATTTTCTGGTTGGACCATTCATCGGAGCCGCCATTGCTGCGTTCTACCACCAATTCATATTGAGGGCAGGAGCCATTAAAGCTCTGGGATCTTTCAGAAGCAATGCCTGAGAAATATATTGATTGGAGTATAATTATCTGTGGAGAAAATTACAGTCACATTGTAAATATCCATTTCTGCTGTCCTTTTTTAATACACATTTGATCCATTGTAATTTCTTTGGCTTCCTTGTATCAAAGATTTGTTGTTGTATTTTCTCCTTTTGATCACTAATAAATATCTCTGTTATCTTTAAACAAGAAATTCCTTTTAAAGTTATTGTCTAATTGTCTTGCCATCTTTCAATCTTCAGTTTCCCATTTCCTTTGGTGTAAATCTTTAATTTCCAAGAAATGCAAATAATGATAAACCAATTCGCGCGGTTGACATACATATATGCTTAATTTGATAATTTGGAAAGATTATAATCATCATTAATTAAATACGGAGCTTTATAAGATGCTCACCAATTACCCAAGTTACTATATCCAATAATTACACATTTAAATATATATAAATGACCACATTGATATTTCTAGATAAAGAGTGACACATTTTTCGTACAATGTAAGGCGCTGTAACCAAATTAAAGTAAGATCTACTGTGAAGATATGTTTTGTGTCATTGTATGATTAAGAGTATCCATTCTCGGCGCTGGCCGGTCCGCTCGCCGAACCATTGCAGCAGGCGAGCGCCAAATTGGCGAGAAAAACGGCGAGCACACGCCGATTCTCGCGCGCTGGCCGATGCGCTCGCCTATCGGCTGGCCGCCATTGCAGGCTCCCGATCGGCGAGCGATCGCCCAGCCAATTTTTTATTTTTTTATTTAATTTCGAAACACTATATATACGCGATTTGCACGTCATTTTCATTCGCACCACTTGTTTTAACGAGTTTTCTCTCTATCTTAATTTCTGTACAAGAGCAACAACGCGAAATGGGGCACAACAACGAGTCTACTCCAGTGACGAGCGGATCTCAAACTCCCACGGTACCCGTGGGAAGTGGATGGGATCCGATGGCCGGGTACTACAACACTACAACATGTACCCTTGGCAGCAGATGATGCTCGGGATGGCATCCGAGGGTAGTATGCCGGGATGGCAGGGGATGCAGGGCGGACCGGCGATGCCGGGCGGGCAGGGGGTACCCGGGATGCAGATGATGCCGGGGTGGCAGCCGGGGACGCTAGGGGGGGGGACAATGTCTATCGCCCCAGTTTTGATTTTTTTGACTGCTTCTTCGCACACATCGACCTCATCGGAGACGCAGTTCACTGGGTGTGATACTTTCTCCTTAGAGGAGTTGGGGATAGATCTCGGGGATGCGGACACTCCCGTTCAAATTGGGGGAGTAGGGCGGGGTGGTCGGCGAGTCGTCGCAGCCGGCTGATGACGAGAGCCCGACACGAAGGAAGTGGACGAATACGGAGAATGTCGCGCTGTCCAAGGCGTGGGTGAGTGTTTGTGATGATCCCCTCGCCTCGAACAATCAGAGGATCGTCAACTTGTAGGCTAAAGTAGCAGCAACCTACAAGACATTTTACCCGGAGGGGAGGCCACGCAGCGGGGAGGAGTGCCGGAAGGGGTGGGACCGAATCGGGGCTGCGGTCAGGGACGAAGCCACACTGGGGCCTGGAGGGCCACTGAGCCCCCCAGCTATCGTAACCATTATTAGATATTATGCTTTAACAATACACTAAAAAGTGTTCCAGCTCAGTTGGTTAATATACTCCCCTTTCATCTGTGAGGAACTGTGTTCGACTCCCATGAAACACAGTTGATGTTTTCTTTTTGCAAAACACTAGATATACTTTCTTCATTTCGTTTTTTTTTTATGGACACCACTTAAGCTAATTCTAATGACTTTTTCACTTTATATTCTATTTTATTTCAAAATTTTCCATTTATATATTCTGTTCATTTTATAAATTTTCATGTTGGCCACTTTGAAAAATCTTTTTACTTATAATTTTTATCATTCATAAGATTCTTACTTTTTACACATCCACATCTACTAATTTATTTAATTTTAATGTTTATTATTTGTGTCACTTTGCAACATTTGATTATTTTAAACACTAATTGCATAGTTGATACTACCTCCGTCCCAGATAATTCGTCCCAGTATTCCATTTTAGTCCGTCCCACATAATTTGTCCCACTTCACTTTTACCATTTTTGGTAGTGGGCCCCATATTCCACTAACTCATTTCTACTCACATTTTATTATAAAACTAATATATAAAAGTAGGGCCCACATTCCACTAACTTTTTCAACCCACTTTCCATTACATTTCTTAAAACCCGTGCCGGGTCAAAGTGACCCGAATTATCTGGGACGGAGGGAGTATATTAAATATTTTTAGACTTCAATATACTCTTTAAATATGAAAATATTTTACTCCATATAATATTAATAAATTTCAGTCTAAGAATATACTCCATAATCTTTATTCATTTCTCTATAATCATCATTCAATTTCATCTCAAACTTCTCTTATTAAAGATTCATAGAAAATGAATCAAAGTTCTCTAATTAAAGATTCATAGAAAATTAACAAGTAAATATCGTAAGATTTAATCATTAAATAAATGAAAAAAATTATATTTTTTTCTTATGATATTTAGTCATCAATAAAAGTATTTGGACCCCCCAATAAAAAATTTCTGGCTTCGTCACTGGGCCTGCGGTCTCTCGATTTTCGGGCTTGTACACCAAAGCCCTCCG
Source organism: Salvia splendens (assembly GCF_004379255.2). Classification (NCBI taxonomy): domain Eukaryota; kingdom Viridiplantae; phylum Streptophyta; class Magnoliopsida; order Lamiales; family Lamiaceae; genus Salvia; species Salvia splendens. The sequence continues at coordinate 7,939,944 of NC_056038.1, forward strand.
CATGCAGACCAGTGGCCAAACTGACGAGTACTGCAGGAGGATAGCGGAGAAAGCCTTCCCCGTGCCCGTGCTTTATAAGGACTTCACCTACTGGAACTGCTATGAGGTGTTGATGGACTCCGAGAAGTTTCGGGCAGGTGTCGATGCTGGCTGGCCGAAGAAGCAGCGACTGAACTATACCGGTGATTACAGCGGCGGCAACAGCGGCGGTTCCCACGACCTCCCCGAGGATGTTCAGGAGTTCCCGTCCCCTCCCGCGTTTACTCACCGCACTCGCCCTGTTGGTCAAAGGCGGGCGCAACGGGCTCGCCAGGGGTCCCAGGAGGTCCAGTCGGCATCCCCCCTGTTGGTAGGTCGACATCCGAGCTCGCCTTCTTCGTGCGTCAACAAACGCGGGCTCAGATGTACAAGATCTTAGCTGACTCGAAGACGGCAACTGACCCCGAGGAGAAGAGTTTTCTTCACTCAATGCTCGTGAGTATGCGGGCCGATTTGAATGCCGCCGCGGCACAGTTGGGGGGCTCAGACGCGGGCTCAGATGCCTCAGATTTGGGGGGTCCCGGATAGCGGTGACGACGGCGGCGGAGACGGCAACGACGGCGAGGTGTGAGGCGGAGGCGGGGGGGCTCGTGTGTGGAGGAGGAGTTTTTTTTAAAATTAATGTATTTTTTTAATTAATGTACTTTTTAAATTTTAATATTATTATTGATTTTTTCCGTATCCGTGTCGTAAATTTAATTCCGTATTTTGTGTTATTGTTAATTATTTATTTTTTTATAATTTTGGTTATTGTGGCTAGGCTATGACTAACCTATTGCTTGTCCAGTTGTTTATCTTGATGATGTGGCAGAAGGAGTTTTTACCTAGGCTATGACTGACCTACGACGAGTCTATTTCTATTGGAGATGCTCTAATAACCACAAATGAATTAATTTTTAAATCCACTATTAGTTCTTTTTTCTTTTTTGGTCGATCGAACTAGCTAGAGAAGTGACAGATTGCAATTTTGAACCATCAAAATAAACAAAAAGAAATTTTGTTGTCTGCCCCGAATTTAAAAAACCAAAGTTCAGTCCCCAATAAATACTCCACATAATAGAAATGGATTGTGGAAGAAACTTCAAGAACCGTCATTACTCATCATATTATATAGTGTAAAACAAGGGACTTAATTATATAATATCTTTATCTAGAAACGATGTTTTGATGATTTTTATTGCTTATTTGTTACTGTATTTAACAAATTTATTTCAATGTATAACTTTAACAAGAAATGATTCCAGTATATCTTGTTGCATATGCAGGATTTCGAGGTTGTTGATATGATGTGATATAGTCTAATTACCATCATAAAACACACGTCACTACAGAAATTTTGTGGTGGAGAATGAAGATAACTTTGATTTAAGTAAGAAATGTGGACATTAATTAAAGTGTGTGATGATATGGTTGGTCCTAATTTACCAGTTAGATAAATAATTCATGTCATTTTTATTTACGAGTATTTTCATATTAAACCATGGAAAATGATTTAAAAAAATGCGATTACCTCTATGTCCGAGCAGGGCGGAGCCAGGAGGGGCAAAAATATATTTATAATCAAATTTTGTTATAATGAGAAGGGGCATTTAAAAGAGAATTTAAAATAAATTTTTAAATCTGAAAAAAAATATCATGGGTATAAATTTTTGAGTAGGGGCAAATGCCCCATCAATCCTCCAAGTAGATCTGCCCATGTGTCTGAGGCTTATTGGTACCAATAAATTTCACTATGATACTATGCAAACCCAATTATAGAGAGTCATTTTTTATAGTTCACTTATACTATCACAAAAGACTAGAACAATGGTAATGACTAATGAAGCTAGAACTTCATATGCATTGGTACAAGAGTTTGATGATAAACTTTCACTAGAATTATGAGGAACAAATTGTTTTTGGAAGGGTTTGGTTTTTCAGAGACTTAATTGCTTTTCACATTAAATGTAATACGTAGACGGCCTCAAAGAAAACTTCTTCATCAAAACTTATTTTGAAGTAAAAAATTGAGTAATTTAATTTTGGTTGGTAGTATGTTAATATTTAATCATATTTAATCCAAATTTTAACCCACATCACAAATATTAACTCATGAGACGATCTCAAACACATGATTCTTATCATTAATATTTCATTTTATTAGAACAGTTTTTTTCAAATTGTGTGCTAAAGAAAGGCCCGGAAAACAGTCCAAGTTTGTCTCCAGTGTAGTTCTGGGCCTTCATCAATAACAAGAATACCTGCTAATTGAATTATTTGAATCTATTAAGTTTTCTTAAAAAATAGCCCTGGGCCTAGAAAAATCATATTTAAATTATTTCTTCCCACTTTTAATAATTAGGAGCAAATTTCTTCCCAGCTTTTTAAAAACATGTACTCCTCAAATACAATGTTAAATAATCATCTACACACACTATATTGAAACCATATGAAATAATCAAAAGATGAAAGCTGGATGCATATGACATGCAAAACATAACTGCATCACTGATCTCAAAGATTATGCAATCAAGACTATTGATTTTTAGTACTCTATTAGTTACAATTGTCGTAAAGAAGCATTTGGGAAGCCTATTCATAGAAGCATCAATGTATATATAAAAAAAACATTCATATAAACATAATTTTTAATTTCTACCGGGGAAAAAGTAACGTATGAGATCTATGAATCTAGATTGTGATACAAATGGTATAACCATCATAACCTATAAACATATATTCATAAAAGCAATGTTTTAAAAACCGGACCGGCAAGCGAACCGGCGACGTTACTGGTTCACGGTCCAACCGGTCCAACCGGTCGAACCATTGGTCTAACCGTTTTACTGTTGCAAATGTATATAAAAATATATTAATTTTAGTAAATGATTTACAATTAATAATATATCACAAAACATTAAACCTTATAGATAATTAGTGATGTATAAATATAAATAATATTAAAATTTAGTAAATATATTCAGATATATATATATATTTAATATTAGTTAGTCTAGATAAAAAATTTAATATTTCATGTATTAAAATAGATAATGTTTATATTAATTTAAGAAAATTTATTTCGTAAAATAATATATAATTAAATACGAATTAAGTACTTATTAATTAGTTTAGATAAGATTATTCATTAATGTCAATAGCTAGGGTATATAAATTAAGTATGTAAGGCCATCCACAACGCTGTTCCTATACCGTTCCTAAACCGTTCCTTAAACTACTATTTGCGGGCCCCACTGTACTTTTTTACTCCATTCCTTAACTAAGGAACGGAACCTGCAACCCTCCGTTCCTTAACCGTTCCTTAAATTACTATTCATTCAATTTCATTTTTTATTTTTATTTCCAACTCAATTCAATTAAAACAAACACACTTTAATAAAATTAAAATAACATTACAACTTAAAATTCAAAAAAATAGAAAAAGACATAATTAAAATCCTAAAAAAATAAAAATTGACATAATTTAAAATACAATTTTATAGAGACAACCAAGAATAAGTTTGTCCCACATCGAAAGTGGAACATAAAACATTCAAGGATGTCTCTATAAAATAGAGACAACCAAGAATGAGTTTGTCCCACATCGAAAGTGGAACATAAAACATTCAAGGTTGTCTCTATAAAATAGAGATAACCAAGAATGAGTTTGTCCCACATCGAAAGTGGAACATGAAACATTCAAGGATGTCTCTATAAAAGAGAGACAACCAAGAATGAGTTTTTCCCACATCGAAAGTGGAACATAAAACATTCAAGGATGTCTCTATAAAATAGAGATAATCAAGAATGAGTTTGTCCCACATCGAAAGTGGAACATAAAATATTCAAGGATGTCTCTATAAAATAGAGACAACCAAGATGAGTTTGTCCCACATTGAAAGTGAAACAAAAAACATTCAAGGATGTCTCTATAAAATAGAGATAACCAAGAATGAGTTTGTCCCACATCGAAAGTGGAACATGAAACATTCAAGGATGTCTCTATAAAAGAGAGACAACCAAGAATAAGTTTTTCCCACATCGAAAGTGGAACATAAAACATTCATGGATGTCTCTATAAAATAGAGATAATCAAGAATGAGTTTGTCCCACATCGAAAGTGGAACATAAAATATTCAAGGATGTCTCTATAAAATAGAGACAACCAAGATGAGTTTGTCCCACATCGAAAGTGGAACAAAAAACATTCAAGGATGTCTCTATAAAAGAGAGACAACCAAGAATGAGTTTCATAAATTCGCAAGCCCATCAAATATATATGGGCTAATACGAATTTCTAGTATTCATTTATTTGTAAAAATTGTTTTTAAATATAAAAAACAATTTTTATAAATAAAAATATTTTTTTTATTAAATTCGATTTTTAAAAAAAAAAATCGAATTATTGCGTCACCGTGACGACGCTCACTCGCGGGGCAGCGAGTGGGCGTCACGCGTCGAATGGGAGGCCGCCACGTCGCCTCGGCGTGTGGCGGAACGTGTCGTGCCGCGTCTCGCGGGAACGGCACCCGGCACGGCACCGGCACGGAATGGCGACGACACGGGCGGCTGCAACGCGTGCCGCCGCGGTTCCGTTCCTCCGGAACGAAATAAGGCACCGCAACGGCACGCGTTGCGGATGCTCTAATATAAAAAATTTATTTATAGTAAATAATGAATCTTATATGGTACTAATAATAATATAGGTGGTAAGTAGAGCATCATTAAATATAAAGGATGATAATTATATATATTATAATTAATAATTATATTAAAGAATAATAAAATTAAAATGAATTATTAGTTTTTTTAGATAAAATTAATGGTTAATGTATAAAAATATTTAATGTTCAAATTGTTCAATGAGCCCATATGATGGAGTGGTAGAGGTCTTCTTAACTAGAAGAGAGGTCATGAGTTCAACTTCTACCAACAACAAATTTTAAAAAATTTTGAAAAAAAAATAGAAAACCGGTTTCCGGTTCACGGCGGTTCAATGCAGTGGTGGTTTAAAGGGGTGAACCGGACCGGACTACCTACCGGTTCGTGGTCCGACCGGTCGAACCGGCCGGTCTGGTCCGATTTTTAAAACATTGCATAAAAGTGAATGAGTCTGGGTTCGAATCTCAATGCTGTCGTGTAGTTGCTTCCATCTCTCAGGTACAAGTGTGAGGCCTTGAGAGATGGGCTTCTGGTAGCCAGTGGGATAAGGTCTCCCCCTTAACGGGCTACTGCGTACCCTAATTGAACCCCCTCACATGATGTCGGGCCGGAGTGTGGGAGCAACCTAATTGAACCCCCTCACATGATGTCGGGCCGGAGTGTGGGAGCAACCAAGGCGACGTAATCGCCTTTTTTGTTGTAATATATTCATAAAAGTGAAAATTTAATTAGAACAAAGTGCAAAAGTGTTAGGACACATATACCTTAATTGGGGTTAGTGGATAATGGATTGGCTATACCTATACTACATTTGGTAATAATTTTGTGGACAGGTGACGATGCAAGGGAATTCCAATTACAGTGCACCCAATTAATCCTTTCCATTATTATCAACCTTTACTGCTTCTCAAGCTAACTTTTTCATATTAATTCATTTGATGCTGCACATTTTGTTACATCTATACAACAATATGGCCTAAAATCCAGTTAATGAAATATCATAAAAATATGTAGATTATATCATGATTATAAATAATGAAGGATGACTAAGGTAAGTAGGAACATGATTTTAATTCCCATATCGCTTGAGCCAACTCCAAGACTAGATTGGATTACAAGCAACAATTTCCTCTATAAAGCACAACTCCATATTCAAACATATCTAACCTGATCACATCATATGGCCTCTTCTCTCGTCTTTGTCGCTCTTTTCATCCTCTCAGTTTCCACTGCTGAACTTCGAGCTCATGGCCTCGACTCGAGGACCACAATAGCCCGATCGTGCTATCCCCTGAAATGTACGCGTACTTTCACCCAAAAGCACAACAGCCAAACACAAACCTGTGTAATTTACCAGACTGCTCTTTTGTAGCTGCAACGAGGCACGAGAGATCCAGAGCTCGGAGAAAGCATAAAAATAAGTTTAAAGTCAGTATTATCAGAATTCAGAGGCTATAAAAATTTGAAACTAAAGTAGGCTGGACTGCTACTGAGACAGACAGATAGAGATAGTACTCCAAAGCAAGGAAGTTTATACAACAGTAGCATGCATATTCAAAGTTCAACACTGGATTTTTCAAAATATTAGCAATTCCATGGATTGTTCATCAACATGCCACAATGTTAGATTAATAAATCATAGTATTTGTGATGATGTATGGCAATGCGTACCTAAAAGGCCATCCACAACCTTTCCCTTAAATTCCATCATTTTGATTAATTATTTATGGACCTCTCACACCACAATCTGTTAGTGTGGTAGAAGATGTTTTAAGAAAATTGTCCATTTCTCATTTGTGTAAATAGAAAATGTATTAGGAGATATGTTAGATTACCATTGGCAATCAGTATTACATTAGGAACAAGGCTAATAATGCCGATTTACATTTATTCTTGATCGGGTTGTTTTTTTTTAATTCCGAATTCCTCATTCCTTTCTTTCTAAATTACAAAACGACGCAGTTTTAGACGCTCCACCGCGGGCATAAATCTGACCCGACATCTATCAAGATCCAAACTCATCAGCGATGGCGACGACTAGCCTCACTCTCTCACTCCTACTCGCCTCTCTCCTCCTCTTCTCCCTCCTTTCCACCCCCGTTTTCGCCTCTTCCACCGCCGACGAAGACGACGAAGACCTCAGTTTCCTCGAGGAACCGGAATCCGCCGTGCCCGGCGACCATCCTCTCTCCGACGACGAATACTCCGACGACGGAGAAGATGAGGACTTCGAGAACTCCGACGACTTCGATGTGCCTTCCGATTTCGGCCACGGCGACGAAGGGGGTGGTGCAATTGATGAGAAGGATGTTCTGGTTTTGACGGACCGCAATTTGAGCAGCTTCGTTGATGAGAATAAGTATGTGATGGTGGAGTTCTACGCGCCCTGGTGCGGCCACTGCAAGGAGCTGGCGCCGGAGTACGCCGCCGCCGCTACCGAGCTTAAGGATGCGGATGTGAAGCTTGCTAAGGTCGACGCAACGGTGGAGAATGCGCTCGCGGAGAATTATGAAGTTCAGGGGTTTCCGACTGTTTTGTTTTTTGTGGATGGGGAGCACCAAACCTACTCCGGTCAACGGACAAAGTGAGTCTTTTTAATTTGATTTCTCACTTTGGTTTGCCATTGACAGAGGGAGTTCGAACTGGATTTCTCACTTAATTCTTGTGTACTTTGATGATTACATTTCCGAATTACAGAACTATTATGCTATCTATGGCTATGTTATTGAAGAATTGGAATATAGGAGTAGTTTATTTCCCTACTTTTTCAGGCATCCAATTTAGGTCTTTCAATATAGTTCTATAAACATGAATCCACTTCAAATTAGCATTTTTAGCACCAAATACTGCATCAGATTCTTAGCTAAACTGTTTCCGATGAAATCAAATTCAAGGTCTCAGTTCATAATTGTGAGCTAATAATTGTAGTTCAATTTCTGTTGTCTTTCTTACATACCTCATTGCTTGCTATAAAATAGTAGTACATCTTATCATGCATTGTTTCTTTTGTCATGTCTGACATGTGAATACTGGTCAGACTATAAATTACTGTCCAAGCACTTCTGCATTTGATTGTATGCTGGATGATGATTCAAGGTTGACATTTAATTGTTTTGTGATTCTTCTTCTTCTCAAAAGTTTTAAAATAAAAGGTTGATCTTGGTGCAGGGATGCTATTGTTACCTGGATCAAGAAGAAAACTGGACCTGGTGTATCTAACATAACTACAACAGAGGATGCCGAGCGTATATTGACGTCTGAGGAGAAGGTTGTTCTGGCCTTCCTCGACTCATTGGTGGTAAGCTACTACTTACCTAAGCCTTTTTTCTTATAAATGTATTCATTGATTATATGCGGGATTGTGCACTACTTTTCCGCTCATGTTTGTATTGTTGATTTTCTATGACATATTGATGATAGTAGTATCTGCGCATCTGCTTATATCTTTAAACTTCCCTGTTCAAACAATGCCTTCTTAATATGGCCAAGTTTTTCTTTTGTCTATACCCTTTGTGATAAGCTGTAATTTGTCTATAACTATTTGCAAACTGATAATATTCCCATGAGCAAGTAAATTATCAGGTGTAGGATAGAGGATCCCCTATGAGACAAAAGCATTCTAAACATGATTTCTTATTGATTGCAACAGGGTCCTGACAGTGAAGAGTTTGCAGCTGCGTCAAAGCTTGATGATGATGTTAACTTTTACCAAACTGCAAATCCTAATGTTGCAAAGCTGTTTAACTTGGAAGCTGACGTTAAGCGCCCTGCAATAGTCCTATTGAAGAAAGAGGCGGAGAAAGTGACACATTTTGGTTGGTAACCGATATACACCTGTTTTTTCTCAGCTTTATGCTAGCCGGTGTTCTGATTGAATTAATCCACTTGATACTCTGTGTAGATGGTCAATTCAAAAAGTCTGCAATAGCTAAATTCGTCTCTGCCAACAAACTTCCTATTGTGATCACTTTTAGCAGAGAAAGTGCCTCAATGATATTTGAGAGTCCAATAAAAAAGCAGGTCAGTTACAAGGTTGTATTTTTATAGTAAAACCTCCGCACAACTGTCGTTTGGCATTCTCTGTGATCTTTCATTTGTATGGATTTATGTTGTCACTGTTACTAAACTGAGCTCCTACATTACAAACTCAGGTTTTGCTTTTTGCCACGTCTAATAACTCACAAGAGGCCTTTCAAGCATTTCAAGAAGCTGCAAATCTCTTCAAGGGAAAGGTATCGTAATGTTTGCCTTTTACTAATATTACCAAATTTATGGATTATATCTATTTTTTCATAACCTGTTCAAAATTTACTGCAGCTGATATTTGTATATGTGGATGTTGGCAATGAAGAAGTAGGGAGACCTGTGGCAGATTATTTTGGAATCACTGGAGACGATCCAAAAGTAACTTTGATTTTGAACTTCTCTTTTTCTTTATGTGTGCCTTACCTATTGGGAAACTTCGAATAGTCAATTGTTCTTAATCTTCCTGCAGATTTTGGGCTATGTTGCAAGTGAGGAGACTAAGAAATTTGTCTTTGACGGGGAAGTTACTCTAGAGACAATCAAGGTAGAAATACTCTTATTTGCATTTTTATCTGTTGGTTCTGTTTCATGTTGTGTGTTGTTATATATGCGAGTCTACTATCATCACCTTTTGAAATGTCATTTGTCTTGATGATGCCACTCTATTCACTTCATCAGACATTCGGGGAGGCTTTTGTTGAAGACAAGCTCAAACCATTCTACAAATCAGACCCAATTCCTGTGAATGTTAGTTCTGGCTGCTTCTTTTAATCTGATTATTTTCATTTTAATTTTCTGATCAACTTTTCTCCAATGTTTCATGTTGCAGAATGATGGTGACGTAAAAATTGTTGTTGGGGACAATTTCGATGATATTGTTTTGGATGAGTCTAAAGATGTTCTTCTTGAGGTAGCAATAATGACATTGATCGTAGCACGATAGTTTCTCTGATGATTGGTTTTCTAGTTCACTAACATATTTTCCTGTACTATGTAGATTTATGCACCGTGGTGTGGTCATTGCCAATCTCTCGAACCAACATACAACAAACTCGCCAACCACTTGCGTGGTATTGAATCTCTAGTCGTGGCGAAAATGGATGGAACCACGAATGAACACCCCAGAGCCAAGGTATTTTGACTAGCCTCCTTCCTGGATTCGAAAGTCATATTTTAGTATCGCTGTCAAGTCTTTGAGGTTTCATACATTTTTTGCAGGCTGAGGGGTACCCCACAATTGTCTTCTTCCCAGCAGGAAAGAAGAGTGCCGATCCTGTAAGCCATATAACCAAAACCTTGCCTCGTTTTTTTTTGCTGTGGTACGAGCTACAACTGTGTTTGCTTCGACTTTTGCAGATTCCAGTTGAGTCCGAGCGAACAGTGGTGGCGTTCTACAAGTTCATCAAGAAGCATGCTTCTATCCCGTTTAAGCTACCTAAACCTAGCTCGTCTCCGGCATCGTCATCTGACAATGCTCACGCCAAGGAAGACGCGACGACCTCCTCCAGTGATGTCAAAGATGAGCTATAGCCTATAGACACTATTTACTCAATTTCGACAAAGTCTCTCTAGTCTGATTGTGCTAATAGGAAGCTGAATAATTAGTTACCAGTTTTGGTTATATATGATCAAGTTTTTAGACCAAGGGTACATTGCTAAGTTTATTTTAGATAACTTATAAGATCCAACAAGTTATGAAATGTTTCTAGAGATTAAAAGATATAATATCTCAAGGGTTTATACATTCTTCAAGTGTTTGGCTAATTCAGTTTTACAAATTAGATAGAGAATTGTGACAAAATATATTGGATTAAGGAGCTTATAAGTTGTTAGATTTGATTTGTCAAATAGTAATGGGGTATCTATAAGATTACAGATTTAGAGTGCGACTTAGAGTATCAAAGTCCAATTGATCTTTTTTTCTTCATTTATATGAGTGTTCTAATTAAGAATATAATTGTAGATATTTTGCTAGCTATAAATATCTATGAAAATAGTTTGGAAGTCCAACTTTTGGAACATAAATTTGAGCAATTTTCAATTGTCATAAATAGAGTAAACTAAAAAAAAAAGATCTCCCTATATGCACGATAACTCCTATAGTTATTGAAAAATTGAGTGAATTTATTACTGTGAAGGAGTAACATTTTTTTACATATGAGTTACTTAAACTGGATTGTAATGTTGCACTAGAAAAACGAGAGTATTTGACAAAGGTGCCAAGGAAAACTCATTTTCAAGAAAACCTCATGTGATAGACTTAACATTTGTACGTTTAGAAGTTGACTAAACATTTGTTTATTTATGAAAAATAAGTGATGGATCGGTCTTGATCTTTGTAAGGCCATCCACACTGGGCGCCCTGTGATGGCGCGCCACGTCATCAGTTTTATCCTCCTACCCCCACCTGAAGTGGGGCGCCCTAAGGCACGCCCTATGCATTTTTTTTAATTGAATATTTAAATAACTACAAAAATTGAGAAAAAACTTCATTTCATTTATAAAATTAATACATTACAATACGAATTTAAAAAATACGCAAACTCAGCGACGGCGGTTACGGGCCCACACTTCTTCAATCATGTCGTTCATGAGCTAAGCATGGTCTTGTTGGCAGCGCCGCCTCCGCCGCCTCCTCGCGCTGTATTTCGATTAAGCATTCCGCCATAGCCTCTTCAACGGCTGCATCTAAGGCTTCCGAGGTCGAACTACCTGACTCCGAGGAACTAGAACTAGTGGTGTCGTCGTCGTGGTTCATTTTGGTATGCGAGAGAGGTAGAAATGTGAGAGATGAGTGAAATGAGAGAGGCGAGATGTTCGTATGAACAAGTGAATGAGAAACGAAGTTTAAATAGACAAAATTTGAAAAAAAAAATGCGTGCCATCGTCTGCCTAGTCCACAATGGGGCGTCCGATGGCGCGGACGATAGGCCATCGTCCGCGCTTCTTCCGCGGACGATGCATCGGGAGTGGGCGTAGGGCGCGGACGATGGCTGGCACCCACAATGGAGGCATCGTCCGCGCCCGAGGACGATGACCGCCATCGGACGCCCCATTGTGGGTGCCCTAAACGTTATATTACATTATTAAAATTCAACGGTTTAAGAAACTATTAAGATTCAAGCCACAGTCGGTTTCCTTAATTACAAACTTTATTCGGAGGGTAAGCAAAGTTCATCACATAATATGGTGGGTGCTACTGCTATTTTCAATTTTCTCGCTATTATTTCATTATTAACTATCTCAAATTTCTTATATAATGTTCATTTCATTAAAATGCAGTAATGGTAGCATTACATATTTTTCATATAAAATTAATACGTTTAATAAATTATTATGAAACTAATTAAGATAATAACTATAACAAGTCAACATTTGGACAACTCAGTTGGCTCTTTTCCATATATCTAAAGCTAGCCCCTCTCACAATTTTTTTTCTACATAATAAAGGTAAATATAAGGAAAGGTAAATGAAACAAGTATATTATCTATTTACCTTCTCAAAAAATGCAATATACCCTTTCAAAAAATAAAACATTCCAAAGAAAAAATGTATATAAAAAGGTAAATCAATAAAATAATAGAACAAAATGCATTAAAAAATATAAAGTGTGATACCTTCCCAAATACCTTCCCTCTTGGAGAATGTTTTTTCATGAAAAGAAGGCAAATATAGTAGTTATGAGATTTTACCTCTCCATTGATGGAGAGGTAAAGATACATCTTCAAAATGGAAAAAAGTATAATAACTTCTCAAATACTCTCCCTTTGAGAATAATTTTTCAAATAAAAAAAGTAAATATAGTAGTTGTATGACTTTACCCCTCTATTTACATCTCCCCTTGGAGATGCTCTTATATGCATATGAACATAAATTTTAAGACTTCATCACAATGGACAGAAATCTGAAACTTTTTATCCTCAGCCATTACTACTTTACTACTATGTCAACCGCACTGTGCTTAAAGTTATGCATTTTTTTAAAAATTTTAAATAGGAGTATTTTTTGTATCTAATAAAGTGAGATTATATTTTTTTATGTAGACAAGAAGTTTACGTATATATATGGTAAGACATTATGCAGAAGAAACCGCTCTCCATCTCTCATCCAACTTGTGTAATCACAATCTCTGTATAACCAACTCCAACCTTTTTTCTTCAAATCTCTCTCCAAATTAAATATGGTGTGAAAGTGTGTCCATGCAAACTACTGGAGCTCGGCTTCTGAGCTCGGAAATGAAGCTCGGCTTTGAGTCCGGTTGTGATCGAGTGGTGGAGCCTCGGCAGCTCCGAGAAGAGATCAAGAAATAAAGCTCGGCTTTGAGCTAGCCGAGAAAGGCAGTTCGGTTGATAGCCGAGAAAGGCAGTTCGGTTGATAGCCGAGAAATGCAGTTCGGTTGATAACCAAGAATGGCAGTTCGGTTTTAGCCGAGCAGCGGTTATAACTAACTTTGGGAAATAGAGTTAGTTGGATTTTATTTCTTGATTGCATCTTGTATAAATAGCTCGATAGAGCTCAGTAGTGAGAGAGCAGAATTACACCATATACACACACTCAGAGAGATTAAATCTCAAGATAGCAAGCAGTTGTGAGCGGTAGAGTGTGAGTGTGAGTTCGTTGTAATTGTAAAGAGTTCGTCAATAAGATTCCGGTCATCTTCTCCGTGGACGTAGGTGGATTATCACCGAACCACGTTATATCGTTTGCGTGCTTTATTTCCTCGTTCGTGCGTGTGTGAGATCGGTGGTATCACGACCCAACAAGTGGCGCCGTCTGTGGGAAACGTTGAAACGTTTTCTTGATTGGTTTTCTGGGCGAGTTGAAGTCCGGGAGCTCTGTTGTCTGAGCCGATCTTGGCGATTGCCCACCGTTTGTTCGAGAAATGTCCACGGCCAGGTTTGAGGTGGAGAAGTTCACCGGCAGAAACGATTTTGGGCTGTGGAGGCTGAAGATGAAGGCCATCTTGATGCAGCAAGGCCTATGGGATGTCTTGAAGGGAAATAGTGATCCTAAAGAGAATCCGGAGGCCGACGAGAAGGAGAAAGGGAGGCTTCAAGACATGCAATACAAGGCCTATAGCACCCTGATCTTAAACTTGACAGATAGGGTGCTTAGAGAGGTTTCCAAGGAGGAGACAGCCGCAGGGGTGTGGACAAAACTTGAGTCATTATATATGACCAAGTCCCTTGCAAATCGATTGCATTTGAAGCAGAAACTTCTTGCCTTCAAGTTCTCGGATGGAAGAAGCATTGCTGAGCAGCTTGAGGAGTTCGGAAAATATATTGATGATCTTGAAAACATCGATGAGGTAATCAAGGATGAGGACAAAGCCTTGATGTTGCTGAATTCCCTTCCTAAAAGTTTCGAACATTTCAAGGATGCGGTGCTACTTGGAAGAGAGTCCAAGGTTACCTATGAGGAGATTCATTCTGCCCTAAAATTGAAAGAATCACAGAGGATTGATCATCCAACTTCTTCAAGGAAAAATGATCCAGTAGCTGAAAGTTTGTATCTGAAGAAAAGTCAGAACAAGAAAGGCTTCAAGAAAAAGAAACCAAAGAAGGAGAGGGCTGAGGGAGAGAAGGAGACCAGGAGCTGCTATTATTGCAAGAAACCGGGCCATTTAAAGAAATCTTGCAATGCTTGGAGAAGGAAGCAAGGGCAAGAGATGGCTGGCAACCTGGAGACTGCTGATCTAGCTCAAGAGGTGGAGGCCAACGAGGCCTTGAATATACACTCAGGAGCAAAGATTGAAGAGTGCTGGATTATGGACTCGGGCTGCTCCTTCCATATATGCTCTCACAAATCCTGGTTTCAAGAATTGTCAGCATGGAGAGGATCAGTGATGCTGGGGAATGATCAGACGTGTGATGTCAAGGGCATTGGGGAGATCAAGCTCAGAATGAAGGGTGGAAGTGTCAAGACTCTCACAGAGGTCAGGTTTATACCACAGATCAAGAGAAACTTGATCTCTCTTGGATTGTTAGAATCAAAGGGGTACAAGTTTGATTCCAGTAATGGGATTCTCAGAGTAACAAAGGGTTCCAGAATCATTATGGAGGCCCAAAGAAAGAATAGCTTGTACTACTTGCTGGGAGAGACAGTGGTTGATGCAGTGAATGTTGCTCAGTCAGAGAATCTTAATATTTGGCATGCTAGGCTGGGACATGTGGGTGAAAAGGGCATCAGGCAGCTGGCAAAACGTGGTGTGATGAAGTTAGGTACATCAGAGAAACTGAGTAAGTGTGAATCTTGCATTCTTGGAAAGGCGAAGAAGCTGCCATTCACTGGTGGGAAGCACACTTCAACCGCACCCTTTGTGTATGCCCACAGTGACCTTTGGGGGCCATCTCCAACTGAATCCATAGGTGGAGGTAAGTATTTCATCTCCATCATAGATGATTATTCAAGAAAAGTATGGATATATATCCTGAAAGAGAAGTCCCAAGCATTTGAGAAGTTTAGAGAATGGCATGCTAGATATGAGAATGAGAAAGGGTCAGTGCTGAAATATCTTAGGACTGATAATGGCATGGAGTTTCTGTCTACTGAATTTGATAGCTTCTGTAAGGAGAAGGGAATAAGGAGACATAGGACAGTGCCAAGAAACCCCCAACAAAACGGGTTGGCAGAGAGAATGAATAGGACATTGCTAGAGAAAGTGAGATGTATGCTATTTTATTCTGGAATGCCAAAGAAGTTTTGGGCAGAGGCCGTTTCTACTGCAGCTGCTCTCATCAATAAGTGTCCTTCTTCAGCAATCTCTGATGAGACCCCAGATCAGAGATGGTATGGGAGCTTGGGAGATTATTCTGCATTGAAGATTTTTGGATGTGCAGCTTATGCACATATAAGGCAGAATAAATTAGAACCAAGAGCCAAGAAATGTGCAATGTTAGGATACCAAGATGGTGTGAAGGGATACAGATTGTGGAACTTGGATGGAGAAGGTCAGAATGTTATAGTGAGCAGAGATGTGATATTCAATGAAGAAGAAATGCCATTCAAGAAAAATGGAAGAGCCTCTGATGGTGGCAGCAGCTCTAGTATGCAGAGCTTTGAGTTTGGTGAAGGATCTGGTGGGACAGGTACAGATGAGGATGCTGATATTACAGAAAATCAAGAAGAAGGTGGAGTACTTAATCCTCAACCAGCTCAGGATGTGAGTGATCATGATCCACCAATGGAGCAAGCTGCTGCAAGTCAGGAAATTAGAAGGAATCCGAGGAGGAATGCAGGCTTGCCTAGTAGGTTTTCAGATTATGATATGAGCTTCTTTGCTCTATGTGTAGCAGAAGTACTCATGTTTTCAGAGCCCTCGACCTATGAAGAAGCCATGAGTTGCAAGGAAAGTCAGAAATGGATCAAGGCCATGGAAGAAGAAATTGAGTCCCTATTGAAAAATGGAACTTGGGTTTTGGTGATTGATCCAGGGATACAGAAACTGATCAGTTGCAAATGGTTGTTCAAAAAGAAGGTAGAGGTGGGGGAGGTTGAAAGCATACGTTTTAAGGCAAGGCTGGTTGCTAGGGGGTTCACACAAGTGGAGGGAATTGATTACACAGAGGTGTTCTCTCCAGTGGTGAAACATACTTCCATTCGGATCTTGTTGGTCATGACTGCTCATTTTAACTGGGAGCTGCATCAACTCGATGTGAAGACAGCCTTTTTACATGGAGATCTAGAGGAAACAATCTACATGATGCAGCCTAAAGGCTTTGAGAAACCTGGAGAGGAGAAGAAAGTTTGCTTGCTGAAAAAGAGCCTATATGGCCTCAAGCAAAGTAGTAGGCAGTGGAACAAGAAATTCCATGAGCAGATGGAGCTGATGGATTTTGAGAGATCAAACTTTGATAGCTGTGTATATATCAAGAGAAAGGGAGATCTGATAGTTGCCTACTTATTGCTGTATGTAGATGACATCCTGTTGGCTGGATCTAGCAAGAATGAGCTGCAGATTGTCAAGAAGGAACTGAAGCAGAAGTTTGAAATGAAAGACCTTGGGGAGGCAAAGCGGATCCTAGGGATGGATATCATCAGAGACAGAGGAAAAAGGGAGCTGAGGTTGGTTCAAGCTGATTACATCAGGAAGGTGATAGAAAAGTATCAAGTGAAGGATGCAAGGTTCGTCTCCACTCCATTGGCAGGCCATTTCAAACTTAGCAAAGAACAAGAGCCAAAGACAGATGAAGCTAGAAGGGAAATGAGTCTGATACCCTATGCGAATATAGTGGGCAGTGTGATGTACTTGATGATTTGTACAAGGCCGGATGTTGCTCATGCTATAAGCGTGGCCAGTAGGTACATGGCTGACCCGGGCAGAGAGCACTGGGCCGCGCTGAAATGGATCTTGAAGTATCTAAAGGGATCTGTAATGATTGGTTTGAAGTTTGGTGGTGGAGCCTGGTCTGAAAAGGATGAAGTTCTTGAGGGATTTTGTGATTCGGATTATGCTGCCAACTTGGACAACAGAAAATCCCAAAGTGGCTACATATTCACGTTATTTGGCACAGCAGTGAGTTGGAAATCAAATCTACAGTCTGTGGTTGCATTGTCTACGACCGAGGCTGAGTATATTGCGCTAACAGAGGCTGCAAAGGAAGGAAAATGGCTGCAAGGGATACTACAAGATCTAGGAATGAAGCTGGGAGCAGTGAAGATTAACTGTGACAGCAACTCGGCTATATGTTTAGCAAAACATCAAATGTTCCATGAGAGGTCGAAGCATATAGATGTGAGGAGACACTTCATCAGAGATGAGATTCAAAGTGGAAAGATCAATGTGGTGAAAGTTCCTACCGAAGAAAATGCATCAGACATGTTGACAAAATCTCTGCCAACTTCGAAATTCAAACATTGTTTGAAGTTGGTTGAGATTGTGGAGTGTTGAAGCTTGTAACAAGGATTGAGAAGGGAATCCGGATATTGATGGAGTTTTGCAAGGACAAGGTGGAGATTTGTGAAAGTGTGTCCATGCAAACTACTGGAGCTCGGCTTCTGAGCTCGGAAATGAAGCTCGGCTTTGAGTCCGGTTGTGATCGAGTGGTGGAGCCTCGGCAGCTCCGAGAAGAGATCAAGAAATAAAGCTCGGCTTTGAGCTAGCCGAGAAAGGCAGTTCGGTTGATAGCCGAGAAAGGCAGTTCGGTTGATAGCCGAGAAATGCAGTTCGGTTGATAACCAAGAATGGCAGTTCGGTTTTAGCCGAGCAGCGGTTATAACTAACTTTGGGAAATAGAGTTAGTTGGATTTTATTTCTTGATTGCATCTTGTATAAATAGCTCGATAGAGCTCAGTAGTGAGAGAGCAGAATTACACCATATACACACACTCAGAGAGATTAAATCTCAAGATAGCAAGCAGTTGTGAGCGGTAGAGTGTGAGTGTGAGTTCGTTGTAATTGTAAAGAGTTCGTCAATAAGATTCCGGTCATCTTCTCCGTGGACGTAGGTGGATTATCACCGAACCACGTTATATCGTTTGCGTGCTTTATTTCCTCGTTCGTGCGTGTGTGAGATCGGCGGTATCACGACCCAACATATGGCTTCAGATCTTCTTCCTCTAATCACCATCTTCTTCGCTCTCCTCTTATTCCCCAATTCCACATTCTCAGCACACGCTCCACAATCCTCCCCTTCTTCGTCTCCGCAGCGAGCTATCTCCCCACCTCCAATGGCGCCAAACTCTCCTCCGTCGCGTCCAATTCCAAAATCACCTTCTCCGGCGCCGTTCCCAAGGCACGAAGAGTCCCCGTCTCCTGCGCCTGTTGAGGCGGCCGACCAGGGAGAGAAAACGAATCTCGGCGATTTGGAAGAGTCGGAAGGAATGAGCGGTGGAAAGAAGGCGGGGATCGCGGTTGGAGTGATTGCTGCGGTTTGCGTGGTAGGGATGGCGGCGGTGGTGTATAAGAAGAGGCAGCGGAACATCCGCCGCGCGCGGTACAGCTACACCGATCACACAGATTTTTTGTAGATATACTATTTGTATGTTGATTTTTTGTAGATATACTATTATTATGAATATTACTACTATGGTACAAAAAGTTGTGACTGAATTCTGCAGTTCTACTCATTCATGCCTTTGTTGAACCATGGTGATTGCCATTTTCATTGCCGAAAATAGTGCATTAAATAGGGGAATGAAACATGAAAATCATAGGCTGCATGCATGCAGGCGAGGATAATGTGATTGGATCTCTAGATTTGGGTTGGAAAATGTGAATATACTAGCTACCATTAAAATGAGGGCTATCAGTATCACTAGTCTAAGAAAGTTTTAAATAGTAAATCACAAATATTTGGATTTTGTGTAAGCATCCTTTTCTCAAATGCAAAGGAATCGGATGACAAAAAGGTTTATTGAATCTTGGAAAGGCAGTGAATACAACAATTGAGAAATTGTATTTTTTGCAATTTGACATCATGTTGTCACATGTATTTGCCTGCAGATCTCAAAATCAATTTTATTATTGCATTTTGTATTCCCTCCTTGAATCCAACTACAAACCCAGAAATCCTCAATCTTAGAGTTAGAGAAGACGCTTCGTTTTAATTTATTGCAGATCAAAGTGTTGAGATGGAATCTAGTAGCAGTTCACATTTCTTATCCAATAAGACTTAGAGTTCCAGCCTTTGAGTTGATTCAGAAATATTCAGATTTCCGCGTCACTACTTAATTCTCAAGTCTTTTAGCAGCTGCTGCATCGATAGATTAGAATCAAAATTCGACAATGAAGCGCAACTCAGTTGGTAAGACTCGTCCCCTCTAACCAATAGGTTGGGGGTTCGAATCATCATGGGGGTAGATGGGGAACCAACTCTTTAAAAAAAGAAAAAAAAAAAGTTTAGAATCACATTCCAGTCAATCAATTAAATTAATCAAAATTTCCAATCCTTTTCCGTCGTCAGAAACATCTTATCCTTTAGCTCAATCTCCGAGCCAGTCACAAATCACGGAACGTCGGCAGCCTGGTCATCTCCAACTTTTTACACTAAAAGATAATTTTACTCAAATCATTTGCATCAAATTCAAATTTTACACAATTTTTAAGTACATGTCTCACAAAATTTTTATACTAGCACTATATTTAGTGTTTGTTCCATAGAAATACCTAAAAATAGGTTTGAGTTTAGTGTTAAAGAAATTTTCTACACCAAAAATGATTTTCATAATACGGTAAACGACATATCTTGGGAAACTAATTTAATCGGTTCGAGGGCCATCTAATCATTTATACCATATTCAAACCCATTTTTGATTATATGTCACACCAAAAAGTAGTTTCATTCCAATCATTTACGCATAATTCAAAATTTACTCCATTTCTTAGTATATGTATCACAAAATTTTTACGGTAGCACCATATTTGATGTCTTTCCATATAAAACAAAAAAAGAGGTTTGGGTTTAGTGTATGGTAAAAGAAATTTTCTATACCAAAAACGAGTTTTGGTAGTTGGAGATGGTCTAATTTATGATAAAATATTCTTTTATCCGGTGATTAGTTAGTTCTCTGGGTATTAATCATATTAATTAAATTATTATAAAGTTAGTTATGTCACGTAAATGTCCACATAAGATTTAATATGTTATGTCAATGTCCACTTAAATGACATGTAAGATTTTATTATGACCGCAAAATAATCTAAATTGGTGATATTATCAGTTATTATCTCTGAAAATATTAGTGAATGTTTCCTAAATCCACCAACACTAGGCAAGCAGTATCTTTCACCGGAAACAAGCATCCTAATCAACACCGTTCCATTACCATCAAGCATTCTCAAAGAAGATAGTAGTAGTAGTAGTCAGTAATTTAGCTTACGTACATATTGCCCAAATTTTTAATGGATTTATATCTAAATTATGTGAATCGAGTATCCAATATTTTTAAAAAATTACAATTACAGTAACACTTTTTTTTTATAATCTCTATCACATCTACATCTTTTCACCTTTAGAACGAAGTTATGTCATTGATTCATTGGTACAACGTTTTCCGTGATGGACATGGGACAAACTTTGGCTCTAATTATAACTCAATTGAGTGAATTAGAGAAATGTTAATCTTCAAAAGAGAACAGAGATGTACAGAAGATGATGATGATGATGATGATGATGATGGTGATTGGGCAGAGATGAAATCATTCTCTTGCATTCATTCAATTATTTTATAGTCATACTAATGGTATGAGGCTCTTCTTTCAACAATAGTGAAAGGAGCTTATCATAAATATTGAAAAAACACGGAATATGTATTATATCACCACATCCTCATGCACAAGTATTGCTTTGAGCAGCAGATGATCTTCTCTAGAGATTCAATGCTAGAACCTATGACCGCTACTCCTCGACTGGTGGATCCACCCACCGACCATGCTCCTTGATCAGCTCGATCAGTGCGTCTGTTGCACCCTCCATCGCGATACCTCTCTTCACCACCGTCTGAAACACACAAGACTTGTCACAAATGCAACACCAGGAGCAAACATTTGAAGAACAAGAGACGAAAAGATAGAATCATAAAGGTTTTTAACTTTTCTTCTTCATTATTACAAATTCTAGTTTATCCTATGCTTTCTATGTAGATTATTCACGGTTTTGCAAATTCAATCATCACATTATCACTCTTTCAGTTCAGGCACATAGAGTTTTAGAAAGAAAGCTCATGGAGTAGGCCTACCTTGCCAACATAAAGGTCAATCTTTCCAGGAGCACCGCCAACGTAGCCGAAATCCGCGTCAGCCATTTCTCCAGGGCCATTCACAATGCAACCCATGATTGCAATCTGTACAGAAAAAAAAAAAAAAAAGAAGACATGGAGGATTTAAATGCTACACGTACACTACATATGATTTCTCCAAGATAAATGCACCCTCGATGAATATTGATTCATTGAGCTGAGTGTTGAGGAACTATTAATTACCGAAACACCAGGCAAATGAGATGTCTTGTCTCTTATCTCTGCACTAATCACTTGAAGGTCGAACAATGTCCTTCCACAAGATGGGCATGACACGTATTCCTGATATCATTTCCACCAAGAAAAGGAAATGTGATTATTCTTCAAATATATTGATTTTTTTTCTTCCTTATGCAATCGTTATACTAACCGTCTTTGTATTTCTCATTCTGCAGCCTTGTAGCAAATTGAATGAAGTATCCCTGAGGAACTCAAACTCTTGATCCGGGGATTCCAATAGAATACCGTCTCCTAGTCCGTCTACCAGAAGCGCTCCTGCGTTGGTGCCAGCACCGATAACCAAGTCATCTCTGCCCATGGAAGAATTAATGTCAGCTACGATCTGAAATCTGAATTTCACTTGAATAAACTCATTTGCCTGATATATACCTGTGGATTCCTTTTGGGAACTCTATGTGATGAATAACTGGGAAGTCCAGCGAGTTCTCAGAAAGATACTCAAAGAGCCTGCAGAGACGAAGATCCTCAAGTAAGAAGACTGGGTGAAACGTACAGGGACTCACTGCTAAAACTAAAATGCCAATGACGGGACCGATAGTCCCGGAACCTACCTTCTTGCAGCATGAACTCTGCTGGTTTGCTCATCTGCATATGGTATGTGATGAAGGATCATGGTCGCATCAGTAGTCTTCAGAATTTCCAACTCTTCTTGTGGTTCGTCACCACGCACAGAGACTACCAAACGTGTACCTGAATGAACATAGGTAAGTTAGCATGACTACTAGCATTTCAGTAATGTGAAAACCTAGAAAGCTTTTGGCATTATAATGAGTGGTGTACCTTCTGGAAGAAGCTCGTGAGCACCAGATGACAATTCCTTGAGAGTTACCATGGCCAAAGCATTTGGTAATGGTTTTGTCAATTGTTCTGATAAAGGGGTTATTACTCCCATGCTAACGTCTATCAGACGTTTGAGAGCCAACCTCTGGTCATAGATTGAAAAAAGGTGATTTTAAGTCATTTGCATGGCTTATGGAACACCAAAAGAAATTTGGAGCTTCAAAATTCAACAATTTCTTTCTGGTAATAAGAGGGGAAACACCCACACACACACACACTAGAATATGAAACGAATTATTTTAATGCATAGTCTTATGGTTAGCTGAAGAGGCTTACGGCATCTTTATCATCTTGTGATGGAAGTTCTCTCAGCAAGATTGAGTCCACAGTGGCTAGGTCCTGTATCAGTATTTAATTTCTTAAATGAGATCTCCCCAAAGAAAATTGAGCATAACGTGCCCATGACAGAGAGTGGAACTTTGAGCATACCTTGAATGGCATTCCGACAATAAGTTTTGCTGCAAGGGATTTGTATAGCAATTCCGGTGACTACAAGTGAAAGTGGAAAATAGGGATCATATGAAAATCAACAAAAATGCAAGATTCTCAAAGTAAAAGACAAAGAAAAGGACAAAAGAAGGTAAATATTCCAGACCAAGGGGTATAGAAGGAAAGAAAACGACACAATCATCTCCCACATCATCATCGAAAAGAAAAAGGCCGGATTACTTATTAGTCAAGATAATATAGATATATGAAAAGATCATAGCAGCAAACCTTCAACTGATCCAGAGAAACTGACATCAGAACTGAACCATCGCGGTGAAGCACACCTCTATAGTCAACCACTTCACCCTGCATGGGAGAAACAAAGTCAGAGATCAAGAGATCTGATGCTCCAAAAATTCCTTAAAATGATTCATTGTAAACCATAGAAATAAAATCTGACCTCCTTTTGAATGGGAAGTTGACCAGTTCTACGTTGGAAATCAAAATAGTGTCTGTGCTTTTCTTCAAATGGTGCCTGGTTGAATCCAACAACAATAAAAGGTTTGAACTGTGTAAGTACATTTTAGGACTATAGAAGCAAACATAGCTAGTCAACATTGAAGCCATACCACTCCTTTCTGAAGTTCAGCTGTCTTCATTCCAAGATTAGCCAATCTTCTGCAGGGGTCTATCTCCTCCTCTGGAGGTTCAGTTAGAGAAACTCTAATAGTATCACCTAGGCCGTCCTGCATGTTCAACATTGGTCAGATGCAAGTGAAGTTTTAATAATTTAACTACATAAGTACTGTGATTAGACTGTTAGTAAGACAAATTAGAAATATTAGATTCTTAGTCAAGGTTGAATTAAGAAAACAGGATAAATGTTTGCATTATATTGTTTTGAGCAAAAGCATGTAAAAGGACATACTGTAAGGAGTGTTCCGATTCCTATCGCAGATTTCATCCTTCCATCTTCACCCTCACCAGCTTCAGTGACTCCCAAATGTAATGGGTAATCCCATCCTAGAACATTCATTTCAGCTACAAGGAGGCGGTACGCCTGAACCATAATAACTGGGTTGCTTGCTTTCATTGAGAACACAAAATTATGGAAGTCCAATTTTCGGCAAATCCTTGCATATTCAAATGCAGACTCCACCTGTTACATGAGCGAAGGTATATACATCACCAGAACCAGTATAGGTGCATAACTCATTCCAAATGCTGAAAATAGGTACTTACCATTCCCCTGGGCGAGTCTCCATGATAACTCATAATGCGGTCTGAAAGACTACCATGGTTGGTTCCAATGCGCATTGCCACGCCATACTTCTTGCATTTTTCAACCAAAGGAGTGAAAACCTAAGAATACACGGAAAAAAGATGGATCATTATTTCTCACAGAATACTGGATAACAATAGATGGCTATAACTCAGAAGTAGACAAGTCTTTTGTAAGATAAAATGAAGCAAAGTAAGTGAAGTCTATCTCTGACCTTCTCAATATGCTCAAGTTCTTTCTGATAGTCATCATCGGTGTATTCCAGTATCTCAAACTGTGCCCTCCTATCAGCTAAAATATATTATAGAGTTAGATCTAACACTTGAACCATTTGTATCTCATAGAGAAATATAATTCCAAAGAAGCATATGGTGGTGAATTTAGTACCAAAGTTTCCTGGGTTAACACGAATTTTGTCAAAACATTCAGCAACTCGCAGAGCCACTGGTGGAGCAAAGTGAATGTCAGCCACCAGAGGGATATTGTAGCTGCAAGGTATAAATTATTAAATACTTTCACTTGCATTCAGTTGTGAATTGTGATGTATACTATGATTCAACTCAATATAAAACTTACTTCTTCTGAACAAGGGTATTCTTAATTTCAAAACAAGCATCTGCTTCTTTCCTTCCTTGTACCGTAATTCTAACAAGATCAGCTCCTTGATCTGATATTCTCATTACCTGCAGGTTGAAGATTCAATGAGATGAAAGAAAGGTAAAAAAAAAGGATTGCAAAAAAAAAGTATTGAAGACACAAAATAGTTAGAAATCTTCTATCAAATAATTCTCAACAGAATTTCACATCTTACGACAGGAAAAATGCAGAATTAGTTTACAAAATGAAACATAAAAACCTCCGGAGATTGATCAATTATCTTCTACATGGCATGTTTTCTAGATAATATTCCAATTTATACATTTAAGACAAGAAGAGAACTAGTAAAATCGTTTCAGTTATAGGGGAACCTGCTCAACAGTTCCAGCAACATCCTTTGTATCTGTGGTAGTCATTGTTTGAATTCTGATGGGATGCTCACTACCTAAAGCAACATTTCCAACCATCACTGTGCGGGTTTTTCTCCGGACTGTCTTGTGTATGGATTCACAATACTTCTGCCTGGGAACTGCATTCACAAACTTGACAGATCAGATGTCTAACCCAACAACATCACTGTGAATCAATATATTCAGAACGACAGGATTAAAATGCTTTGAGACCAAACTCAAACTTACGAATATACATCCACACACAAGTTGGTCATAAAAAAATGAAGATAATGTATCTTAAAGAACAGAATCCAGAAGCAGTAGAATAGCAAACAAGAAGCATATACCTAACAGTGGGCTTCCCTCCGATGCTGGCTTGAACTCAACAGTTTCTGAACCAGGGTTGCTTGAGTTTCTTATCACTGCAACCTTGCTCCTGCCAAACTTAACCCTTTGCAAGTCAGAAACTCTAACAAAGTCGGAACTCTTTCCGAACCCCAAGCCTAGATGATCCCGGCTTTTGAGACCGGTAAATGAAGTTGGAACAACTCCAGTCGCCATTTTACTCCGCAGAGTATCAAATTCCACTCTCCTAAACCAACACAAACAAAGTTAACATTCACCTTTCAGCACATAAACTGTTAGCCTGCACAATTTTAATCAGAGATACTCCATAGAAATGCCATAATCAAATAAAACCAGACAATTCAAAAAACACCTCACTTCTCAAATTGATTAAATCGCCCAAATCGAACGCATCCACCCCACCCCAAAAGCCAAAAAACCAGGGTAAAAAGAACAAGAAATCAAGACAACCCCACAATAATAAATAAAAACCACAAAAAAATCTCCATGCTTTTCACGCAAAAATAAACAATGAAAAACCACAAAAGATTAGACACGCAATTCCTAAATTACAAAATAATAGCTCCAAAACGTGCAAGAGTGAATAACGAGTATCTACTGGATAAATGAACTTGAAACCATGGTTCAGTCAAGCCAGAGACTTACAGATGAGAAAACGATTAGCACTAATCAGCCAAAAGGAAGAGTCGAGAAAGAGATGAACTGGTGGTGGGATGAATTTGAAATGAAAAATTATTTGGAGCTGAAAATTCAGAAAGATAAGTGAAGCCGGGCTAGGAGGCTTTATAATTGCTGAAGGCAGAAGATTATGAAAGCTGCAACCAAATTTCATAAGCAGACAAAAATCAGTTCATCAGCATCGTCATTTACATATTCTGGTAGCCATTAATATTTTTTTCTAGTTTTTCCAACTGACAACTGTGCAAATCGATGATGTTTTGAGTTTCAAAATATTGCTTTTCAGCCCCTCTAATTTAACTTTTGAACAACCATAAAATACCGGGGTTATTTCACTAATTAACATTAATTTTTTATTTTTTATTTTTAATATTCTCTAATTGATGGAATTAGTATGTTAGAAATCAGTAGTAGAATTCAGATAACAGCTAGAAATTATAGAATTTAGGAAAGCATTAAAATAGATTAGTATAAAATTTAAGGACTTGATTGCAAATATTACAAATTTAGGCTGATTCCATTTGCAACAATTGTGGCGACCACGTGGCACTCCATAAAATTTAATTTTGTTTAAATTAATAATGGATATGTATACTGTATTAAATAAATCAATTCAATTGCATTCGCTTTACACATTATTTTTAGAGAATTGTTGAAGTCAGAGATGTTCTAGTCAAGAATTAAACAACTAAAATAATAAGTCAATAATTGATGGACGTTTTAAACAGTAGTGTATTGTTATTTTCCTCTGAATTGGGTCGAAGTTTGGAATTCAAATTTGGTATATGCTTTCGAGTCAAATGTTTGTGCAATTTATAAAATACTACTTACTCTTAACACCTTTGTATGTGCTGTTGATTTTTTTGATAAATTAGGTGATACTTAATTTACAGTTCACTTGTTTGGCAATGTCTATGGTTCTATCATCCTATCAATGTGCTACAAATTTTCGGAATGCATCTATATTCAACAAACATGTATTAGGCTTATTAAATGATTTATTCTCATATCCGCCTACGCATAATCTAGGTCAGAAGAATTGGAAATCAATAAATATTTGTACTAATACTACTAGCTTGCAAATGTTGCAAATGGATTATTAACCATAGAAAAGACTAAGTAACCTTGACGAGGGATGTCAATGTAATCCGGAACCTGCGGGCCGGCCCGAATAACCCGATAAAAATATAGGGGTAGGGTTGTAAATTCGTAGCCCGAAATTAAAATCGGGTCATTCGGGCTGACCCGTTCGGGTTGTCGGGTTAGGCGGGCTGACCCGTTCAGGTTACGGGTCGGCCCGTCGGGTTGAAGGCTTCTGCACAACGAGCAGTTTTTGTAATGGTCACAACTTTCTCTACAAAGCTCCGATTGAGGCGTACAATATATCCACGCGAAGCTTTTTTGAAGATGAAGAGAATGATATGCATTATGGGTTTATCAGACTTCAAAATCGCGAGATACATTGACTCAAACAAGGCTGCTGCGCATCCACATAAAGATAAATTATTATTTGACTTATTTACAACTGGAATGAATTAAATTTGACCAATCATAATTCAAGAAAACTTAGAGTTACTCCAATTAGCTAGCATCTTGATAATTCACTCTTTAACAATTCAAAATATTTTTGTTACATCTACGATGCACCTCTCACGTTATGAAAATTTTATTCAATTTTCTACGAATTGATTTATGTTTGAATTTTGAAACAAAGTGTTGATTTATGTTTTAAATACATAAACATACTATTGATAGATATTTTGTAAATAATTATGTAATGAATAAGTTATTTAAATTTAAATAACTTAATCTTTTTAAAAAATATTAAAGAAAATTAAAAATTTGTATTTCATTGTTGAATGATTAATTAAAAATATGTATATAATTAAAGAAAATTTAAATACGTATTATTTTTTTTGAAAATATTAAAAGAATTAAAAATAAGCATTGGCCCGAATAACCCGGTGGGTTAGCCCGAAACCCGAAAGGTTAGGGTTAGGGTCGAACTTTTATAACCGAAAAAAATCATAACCTGAATAGCCCGTACCCGAATGGCCAGACAACCAGAACGGATTGGCCTGATTGACATCCCTAACCTTGACTATCTTATCATTTGCATATTTCATACTCCATCCATTCATATTACTCGCACTTTTGATTTTAGGTCCTATATAATTTGTGATTGATTTTTTAGTGTAATTAAATTAGTATTCTAAATATAATTGAGAGATCACTTACTAAAGGAACACTTAATTAAATCAGGAGTATTACTTTTGTTTGACTATGTACTGTATTGCAGACTTTTCAAGTAATATTCATATAGAGATATAGTTATCCACAATGTTTTAAAATTCTTATCAGATAAGTCGATTCAATCGTCGCACCTTATTCAATCCGATTTTAGCATAAAAATAACTTGAATATTCTTTTCTTTCTTACTTTTAATTTGTTGTTAAGATATTTTGATAAAACAATTATTTAATATTCGATCTTATGGATGGTCTCAATCCGACCAGTTGAATCATGAATCGATAACTTCGTCGAGTAACTATCATTGGATTTTTAAAAAATTGATTATATACAACACATTTATCAACCAACTATAAATACTTCCAAAATAAATTTATGAAACCTAACAAACATTGAAAGTCTTGGAATCATGGGAAAAGGTAGCATATACTAGCATTTAATTTATTTTTGTTCTTTATAATCTTGTGAGCACTTTGGAATCTGACAGATCAGTTACACCCTGTATGAGATTATTAACTAATGCTGTTTAATTATAAATCTGAAAATTAAAAAAAAGAAATGGTGTAAAAATTGGACGAGTCTACCTTGTAGAATATGTGGGGCTAGACTATCCAATTAAAGATTATTTAAATGTAACTCATGCTTGCCGGCGCATTTAAAAGTGACACAAACTGACTAATTAACGCCTCATTTAGAAGTTTTACTAATACTACTATTAAATGAACGCCGTTTTTGACTTCTGCCTTTGATATGCATTAAGTAAGTAAGACTATTGACGATCAATTATCACAGCCTTCGCTTGCAAATATTTTTACTCAAATTTCAATGACTGAAATTTACGTAACTCTATTTTTTTCATTTTGGTATTTATCACGAGTAATCCAAATCTATACGTAATAAATTTTAACCATTTTTCCTAATTTTCTTTTACTTTAGTACTAGTTTTATATTTAAAAGTAGTATATTTTTTCGTATATTATCACTACTTTCGTTGGCGGAGAAATTGATTTGGTAGCAGTATATGATAGATTACATTTTTCAGTGGTTGGCATTTTTAAATAAAAATTTTTTTATATTGGAGATGCAACGGATTTGGATTATGACGGCCACGAGAAAGGCGTGTAGTACGTGAAATTAGTGTTTGTTTGTGTGCAAATAGTAAATAAATATTAAACGTAATTGTTTTGATAAAGAAATGATTTATTACCATGACGGCTTGTGTTATTCTGTTCTTCGTGTTTGGTCAAGCCGTCAAGGTACTGACCACTTGCCTTATTTATTATGAATAATGCGTTCATAGATTTATTTTGAAAAAAATTAATTAAACCAACCATTCAAATAACATTTTTTATATACAAACTTTTAATATGCGCATATAATAAAAACCTACAAAATCGAGTTGAATACATTTCCGGTGACAAATAGCCTAAGGAACTAGGTTTCCGACTTAACGGTGGTACTCTCAGCTACAATACTAGTACCAGTGGACAGAATCCTCAATAGCAACTTTACCCACCTTCCTTCTCAGTGAGACGCCGGCGGAGGATTGGGAAGTACCGCCGGCGCCGTAGGTGAGAACAGATGTGACGTGGCAGTCCTGCCAGCTGAGATATTTGAGGTCGTCTTTCACTTCCTTCAGGGTTAAGCTTGCATCTCCAGATACGCCGTCTAGCAGACTCGACCGCTGGAGATCCATCAACTCCATTGTTGAAACCATTTCCATCAGAGTCGCCTGAATCACATTCCAAATCGTAAAAACAAATCAAAACACTACCAATTTAAAGAGGTGACAGTAGAAATGAGTGTAGTAGTCGTGCCTTTGGAGCTTCGATCTTTTTGAACCCATGCATGCTCATGACCTGCCAAAGAAAATGCGAGTAGATTCAGCCCCAAAATCTCGGTAAATCTCACCGATGGACAAATTAAAAGCAATTGCAGAACTAAAAATCAAATCCAGAGCGCACTTAAAATTGAACTCATACCACCAATAGATTTAGGATCGGGTGAAAAGAGAAATGCAAAAATGAACACAACTGAGGAACAATGGCAGTGATTTATGTAAAAATTGAAACAATGACGATGCGCGGTTTCACCTCGCGAAGTTGACGAACGGTGAGAGACAGATCGCGGTCGTCAATGAAATCGAGGTAATCTTCTACATCAAGCTTCTTCCTCTTCCAACCTTCGCCGTCTCCCAAAACTTCCATCACTATCTTGCAACCTTCCCCGTCTCCCAAAGCTTCCATCACTCACCGCCTGCGTGCGTGTGTGTGAGAAGTGATATTCGCGTGTTCAGTAAAGGTAGATTTCGCTATATATACGCAAAAAATGCACGGGAAAGAAATTACAACAGTGAGCAATTCGTTACAGATTACCACATATTTTCTTCTATTGTTTGATATGAAATATATTCACAACTTTTTAGTTACGACATCTTCTATTTCAATCCAATTATATATTCATTACTTATATTTGAAAACTCATTTGTCACCTCAATCCATGAACATTTAAATCGACATATAAAACAGAGAACCTCAAAAAGGGGCACCAAATAATCGACAGACTATTGGAAAAACTAATCCGAATGTATGCCAACAATTTGAGTGAATTTCCTAGACAAGAATCACATCTGAATCAATGCGTGACAGAACAACAAAACCAGAAAGATGCAAGGATGTCCTGGTCTGTGAGACGGCATAGATTCTAGACGAGACAAGGGACAATGGTGGAAACAATCTCGCTTCAGCAAGTTCCTCACGAGATGTATCGGTCCTGCTGCTCTTGAAGAAGCTTTGCAGAAGACTTGGCATCCAGGTAGAGAGAATTCACTTCTTCAAGATCCGCCTGCAACAACGTACAAGTCAACTGATTATTTCCTCATAATCGTTGATACTTACATTTTCGGAAGTAGAGTTAAACGTATCGTACCTTGCAAATAATATCACGGCCATTCATCTTAGCAACGATGCTGGAAGGAGATAGCAACTGGACGGCATGCCTGAAGACACATTTTTGAGCCAGTGTTAGATCAAATTAACGCGCAAAAGCAGAGTTGCAGATAAAAGATGATGAGAAAAGAAAAAGAACCTCAATGATGATTGCTGTCCAATCTCTCCAAGATAAGCAAGGCTTTCCTCATCTATTTGGAGTTCCTCGACTTGTGCTCGGATAGCTAATATCTATAGCACAGAACCAGCAATTTATAAGAAAAGCAACAATACAAGACATTGAACATTCAGCACCACCGCATAATAGTTTTTGTGAGATTAATTTACCTGTATCATTTCAGCGGGGCCATAGGTTTCTGTTCTTATGATAGCCAAGCGATCCAACAAGTCAACTGGTATACCATGAGGACTAGTCATGTCTGTTCCTCTGAAATCAATGTTATAATCTTAGCTTTGGTACAAATTAGTTGTTGAGAAAGCAGGAATTAAATCTACAATATAATCATTTCAAGCAATATATGCTGAGGCACAGGAACCTATGAAGACTATGGGTCATGGATACAGTTCACAATATGAAAAAGATATTACAAATTTAAAGAAATATCAAACTTGACATATTTTTATCAGAAAACATGGCTTTTTACAATTATATACCATTTCATCTGCATACCTGACATTACAAATTCCTCGATTTGTGGCAAAGATCACAATGGGAGATAGCGAACTTTCTAAAGCACGATTTAAATAAGAAAAGCACTCCATATCCAGCATATGAACCTGAGTTGTTTTTAAACAGTTAGTCAAAGAAGCGAGCATACAGTCAAGGTAAACAATAAAAACTAAAAAATCATTATAAAAAAAATACAAAAATGCAAGTTAAGCACCTCATCAATAAACAAGACACCAGGAACAAGCTCTGCAACACCTTCATCTATATACCGGTTGACAACCTGGAATTATTGAACATAAATAAATAATCTGCTTTAGATTCCAGGGCCTAAGAAGCTCCAAATACCATGTCATGGCTTTAAGACACACCTTGTTTATTTCTTGCCGCAGCTTGTCAGTGATTTCAGTTTTCCTAGGTTTCATCATCTGACCCATCAGAGACAATATATCTTGGCCTCCTTGGGGCCGTGCATTTGCAGCATCAAGATCATGCAATGTAACATCCTTAAAAGAACAGGTGTAGACAAATTAATTTTTTATCACTTCACTAAGCGAAAAACATACTCAAACTTTCATGATCAAACCACATAGATCCTCAAGGCATCATCACTCATCAAGCAAAACCAACTTGAGATGTTCATACATTTCCACTCTGAATCTAAAGGGACTGCTGATAACATTAAAGATGAGATCAAACCAAAAGTCTAGATACTAGAAAAGTTTAAGTCTAGAAGCTCCATAATGCCAAGAACCATAACAAGTACCTGCAGCATCAACCAGTCTTCATACTTTAAATGCCAATGGCCTATCACACAACCAACACACTTGCCAAAAGCATGATACTCTTAATGTGTACAAGACATGGTTTAACAAAACTTCCACTCAAGTTCGGGATGAGAAGATTATGAGATCAGCACAAGGACAACCTAACCAAGTTTAGGTTGTGACTTCAACGGATAACAGGACCGGGAAGTAAACAAACTTATGCAAACGAATATGTGGAATGGTATATCTAAAATGTTACTTCTAATTTCCATAGTAGTGCATCACTTTTTCTAGTATACAATAGCTATAAACTAACTTTGCTTGGCAATGTAACAAACCTGCACTATCTCCTTCTTTTTATGAACTTCTCCTTTAGGGAGTGGCACATATTCTTCTGCCTCGAGATCAAACTCAGTAGCAAAAGCATCACTCCTTCCAACCCTTTTAACAGCTCCACTATTTGCTTCAATGTATATAACATCACCAACAGCTACCTGCAGTTAGAGACACAGATCTTGCAGCTGAATCAGTTAACACCATAGAGATATTCATAATAAATGAAAAGGATGTGTTATTGTCATGAATGGTTTATCATTCATACAACATCCTTTAGAATCTTTATACTGCATTAGCAGATTAGTATGTAGATAGAGAACAACATTACTGAAATATAGCATCTCTAGGCACTAAAAATTATGTGAAAATTGGTATGATTATTAAAAGAAAGAACAAGTGAGGATAGGTCTATCTGAGACAAACCTTTTCCTTAATCAAGGCATCATATATTGTCGGATCTAACTTCAATTGTTTGGTTCCTTTTACAGTCTTCAATCCAATTATAACATGGCTGATACTTTTACCATAACCACCAGTCACACTTTCAGTTTCTTCTGGAGATAGTTCGGTAACCTGCAATATATAAAAGTTAGAAATCAAAAAAGCAAAAGTTGCAAAATAGCAGCGACTTATTTCAACATTCTTTTCTCATAACATGAGACTTGCCTCTCCTTCGTAAACTTCCTTGTTTTCTTTAATGCGGAGACCAATAGCTCGCCGAAAGTTTTCCATTAGAACCTCCGTCTTCTTTACTTCTGATGAATATACCTCTGATCCAACCATCGGGCAAAATGGAACCTGCATTTCATAAGACAAGTAATATGCCATACATCAACACCAGAGACAGCCAGATGCTACTTACAATGCATGAAACTAGATATGTAGAAGCTGCCGAATAAAAGACAACTAGACAAGTAAAATTTTTCAAGAGATGTTCTCATCGAAGAGCAATGGCAGATTGCAGAATGCCCTGATGTATTAATGCAAGTGTAAAGGTCAGAGAGGGAACTAAACTCAAGGAAAGCATTAATGCAAACAAAAGAAGATAGGAAAGACAATTGTGGCTACATAGATAGAGAATTTCCATTTACTTGTGAAACCCTAGTTTGAGAATTTCAGATTTCAAAGTGTAGAGCAAGTTCGATGTATATAAGATTAAAGGAATACAGGAGACAGGAGCAGTTATACACACCTTGCTACCAAGTTCTTGGGAAATTCCAAGAGCAAGCGCAGTCTTTCCAGTGCCAGGAGGACCAGCTAGTAAGAGGGCACGGCCAGCCATCTTCTTCTGTCGAATCATATCAACCACAAGGCCACCAGCTTCCCTTGCGGAATCCTGACCCACAAACCCAGCAGCCAAAGGTAATGCTTTTCCATCGGGCTGCCAACATATATTAACAATAAAATCAGTTAATGAAAAAAAGAGTGAACCAGATAAACCAAAACGTGACTATGTAAAGAAACCAAAATATCTACTCTCTCCCCACAAATTAAATGGGGTAAAGCTAATACAGCCCTAAAAATTGGGAGGAACAAACCCAGAGAAAAACCCTAGAGCTTATAAACCCCGGAAACCGTAGAAGGCTGAAACTTGTAAATTTGGGTAAACATAATAGTATTGACAATGGAAAGAAGTCCCAGTTGAGAAGAATATTGAAAAAGTTAACCTGGAGGCCAAGGCCTTTAATGTGAGTGTGAGTTGCGATTCTCTGTTTCTTTGTGGTTGATTGCACTTGTTCTATCTTCATTCCTTATTTCCTTCTCCTTTCTTTACGAGCTGAGCTCCCTTGCTCTCCCTCACACACTAAATTCTGTTTTCCTGCTAATTTCACACAATAAGCTTCTGCCGCTGTAGTAGACGTAGGGAGGGAGGCGGAGTTGGATGTGTAGTTTTTGTTTATTTCAAAATAACACTAAAAAAAGTTTCAGAGAAAATGAAAAATGTTCTATTTGGTGTTGGGCTGTTCCCGGGCCCGAGGCCCATGTGGTATAAATGCCGATCACATTATCCCTTCTGATTTCACTCTCTGTCTCGTAAGGCATTCCTTTTTTTGTTACTCCTAGTATTTTATTTGATGTAGTGTTATTTTATTAGTTGAATGAAGAGAAATAATAATGTTCCATTTAAGAATACATCTCAAAAATAAATGAATCGTTTTATAGGGGACCAAGGGAGTATGTCACGCATCGGTCGAATTGCAAAATTAAATTCACGGATGATATGCAATTTCCTCCTGCTAAGTTTCGAATTGCGATTATAATTTGGTCAATAAAGCCTTTAATCATTTTTTGTATTTCCCAATTTTTATAAACTAATGAGATAATAACAAGAATTCATCAACCATTCTAGGAAGTATTTATCCCGAGAATGGGGTTTTCAATTCTCCTAACACATTGTATAAGTTCCAAAATCAAACAACACGCATTTGATCATTCCATATATATCTTCCAAACTATCTCCACCGCCCAATTGAGTGTTGAAGTGGTATCCTAATTTGAACAAAATAGATATACATTTCATTTCATCGCTAAAAAGCTTTTTTTCATGGCCTAATTCCTAGCATGAGACAGATCAATTGGTATCATACTGTAAGAAACTTCCATTTTCAGCTGCAACTGTTAACACCCATTCCCCTGGCACGAGGCCTAGAAATGAGGCGGTCTAGAATGTGGTAGCCCAACGTCGTTCTCTCCATCTGATGATCTCTACAATAACAGAAGCTCCACTCATCGCCACG
Source organism: Salvia splendens (assembly GCF_004379255.2). Classification (NCBI taxonomy): domain Eukaryota; kingdom Viridiplantae; phylum Streptophyta; class Magnoliopsida; order Lamiales; family Lamiaceae; genus Salvia; species Salvia splendens. The sequence goes on from NC_056038.1 coordinate 7,975,919, forward strand.
CCAAATCCAGCAAATGTGGATAGAAGGATCGATACAACAGGTTGCACATGAATCTACACTCATATAACATTGCAATTGCATATCTCAGGCCGCAAGAAATCAAGAATAATATAGCCTAAAACCTGTTCAAGACTGGTTCAAGCCATGGAATGCAAAATCTGCATTACGAAAATGAATTTCTTACCACGTTGTAGAATATATGGGCGAAGAGGACAACAAGAATGAACTGGCATGATGCATATGCCCACACAAATCTTCTCTTCACTGCAAGATATTAAAGAATGCTTAGCTCTTTCTGGCGGAGATTTGATAATTAGCTTTTACTAATTAGCAGCGCCAGCATTACTCTCTTTTTGGACTGAGAATTAGAAATACCCATAGCTGAAGATGTCATGGATGAGAGGAGGCCAAGCACACAAGAAACTGGAAGTGATATAGCAATTGCACTGGACTTCAAGTTCTTAACCTGCATCATAAACAAACTTAGTTAATAGTGAACTATATGCTGTGCTTGGTCTCCAGAAAATAAATTCCACGCGACCTTACCAGTAGCTGCTCGAGAAAACAGAAGTAGGCTAGCATACCAACAATGACAAGAATAGGCAATTCCTGCCAAATTCTGCATTGAAGAAACAAAACAGACACGGTTACACTCGCATACAAAAGATAACATATTAGGTGTTCGTTGCTTATACAAGGCAGTGCGCCAAACAATATGTGTGTGATATGCAGACTGCAGTATCTCAGATGCAGGAAAGGAAGGGAAAATGGTCAAATCACATTTCTCATAGTTTTCAATGCTCTTTGTATGTTCTATTTCCCTGCCAAACTCCATACATTTTGAATGTCAGCCATAGTTTCATTTGATAATTTCATGCAGTAGGAATTAACCAGAAACGGCATAATATGGGGTACAATGTACTCATTCGATTATTTTGAGATCAAATGACAAAACTTCAGCTTCAGATATATAGTTGACCACTTGCCTGTGTCCATTGAACTCTATTTCTCTGAAATCTGTCGCCCTAGTTACAGAGCTTTGGACGCGTAGAAGTGTGACTGGTAGATTAAGAACTTCTTGCTTGCAGACTTCACACGTCTTGTTACCTTTAATGGCAAACCATTTAACTGCACATTCTCGATGAGCCAAAGAAAGTTCGCCTTTGCAGTTACACTCCAGCTTAAAAGTCTCTCCATCTTCACATAGCTCAACCAAGCAAATTCGACACACAGCTTCCTCTTCTGGTATGTCTTCTCCACCAGCTTCGTTATTCTCTGAGAATAGCCGTAACTTCATATGCATACACACGCCATAAATGATGTACAAATAGATGCAGCATTTGAATTAGATTATTTTATGATTACCATCATTTTTTCCTGTTGAAGCCACAGACACCTCAGACTCCGCATCCCTCACTTTAGGTGTTGAGGGGATCACACGAAAGAAAGAGTTCAGTTTTGGAATCCCATTTTCCTTGTTGATGACCGGAAGAGAATGTGATCGGGACATGTGTCCAACTTCTTTAATCTACAAAACAAGACGACCAACACAAATATGTTAGGTACACTCACCAATCTCAAGCAGCCAACAAGTCCATCCCATTACCAGATAAGTAGGCCACAAAGCAGAGTTTTATTAAAACTACTGGAAGAAATCTTAAGAGGTTACCCCAACTGTGAGATGACTGTTAACATTTCCTCCATGAATACTCTCCAAATTTTGATTTGGGACCTCAGGTACAGGCATGGATGATGCCCTCTTAATCCTTGGTGTGAAAATCTTGGTGAGTGACCATGACCGCGAAATTGATAGCTTATCTTGTGTAGCAACAGTGGAGGAACTCGAATCAACATTGACGGCCTTGTCCACATCCGAATTCGAACCCCAGTGTTTGAAGCCCAACTTTGGCATAAAACTCATGATAGAGGGTTTCCCTCTGGCTGAGGAGGGTTCAGAAGATTCATTTGGTAATGAATCATTAAAATCAGACGTTAAAAGGAAGTTCACTCTCTTGGGAGTCGGAATTGGAGTCGGAGGCATGTTTATTTGCACGACTTCTGGAGGAGACTCGTCGGCTCTGGTAGGTATCTCCAGGAAAAGATTTGGTTTCCTCCATTGTTTGCCCTTGCCCTGCGATGTTTCTTCCATCATTTCTGAAGGCTTTTCCACCTGAGATAAAAGTTTGAATTAGTATAAATGCTAAAAGCTACAAGTAGCTTCGTGATGAGTCGGCGAATTTTTGATGGTGATGAATGCTCGTAAAAATAAAGGAAGATCAACACACAGAGATTTACGTGGTTCGATTTACTGAGGTAAATCTACGTCCACGGGAAGAAAAGAGGGCAGAGTTGTATTGCTTGATCTGTTTTCTACAGCTAACAATACAGACTTGCTATTTGCTATTTTCTCTCTAGAGAGCTTAACAGAAGTTAACAGAAGGAGACTATCTATCTGACCTAGGTTCTATTTATACATTGAACCAAGATCGTGGCATGCAGCATTTATTAGGTAGTGGATGTCGTGGAGGTCGTGGCGACCTTGCATGGGTCCACTATCCTGCATGAGTTAATGACTGCTTGACACCACTAAATAGATCGTCGGTGTAGCGGAGGTGGAAATCTTGCATGAGTCCACTATTTCCTAGTTCGGTCGAATACTGAGACCGGACTGCTGAATTATTGCCGAGCAGCTTTTGCCGATCTGAGAGTAGAGCTTGATGCCGACCAGAGAGCAGAGTTTGATTGGTTGGCTTTTACCGGGCTGTAGGCTGGGGCCGAACTCTGTGGTTGTGCCGAACTGAACTCTTGAGTCCTGCCGGACTGATATTCTTTAGCCATGCCGAACTGATACTCTTTCTTGGGCTTTACTGCTGTTGGGCTTGTTTAGTATTTTTTTAGTACGTACTCCATCACTACCCCCCCCGAAAAGTGAAGTGAATCACTTCGGCATTCTGGATAAAGGTACGGGGTAAGTTGATGTTTGTCCTCGGTCTGATGAAGTGAACTCTTCTTTGACCGGACTTGGTTTGTGTCCTAATTTGGCGAGTTTTATCGCTCGGATCGAACTTTCCGTTGTCCTAATTTGGGGATCGGACTTTCCCTTGTCCTAATTCGGCGAGTTTTATCGCGTGGATCGGACTTTCCCTAGTCCTAATTCAGGCAAGTTTTATTGCGAGAATCAGACTTTTGTTGCAGTTCGTTTCAGACGAAGTGCTTGATTCTTAAGCTGAATTGTGGTCTTGTATCTTCTGTAGAAGCTTTGACTCACAATCGTTGGCTTGTTGCAGCTCGTTTCAGACGAACTGCTTGTTTAAGCTGAATTGTGGTCTTGTATCTTCTGTAGAAGCTTTGACTCACAATCGTTGGCTTGTTGCAGCTCGTTTCAGACGAACTGCTTGTTTAAGCTGAATTGTGGTCTTGTATCTTCTGTAGAAGCTTTGACTCACAATCGTTGGCTTATATATGTTCTAAGAAGGGGATCAGCCTTCGAAGAACAAGATACCTCAGTAACATTTGTAAGAGACGACACGCACAGAGACAGACAAAACACATAGACAAAACGCATAGAGGCAAATAAAAAGCACATAGAGAAACAAAGATCAAGCAAACCAAATAAAGCACATTGACCGGACAGGACTCAAGACTGACTGACCGGACTGTCTCTTACAAATGAAACTTCTTGAGGTTGGAAATGTGCCATGTTCGGGGTACCTGTTCTCCTGACATGTGAGCCAATTTGTAAGACCCTTTGCCGAGGACTTCTGACACCCGATACGGACCTTCCCATGTGGGTTCGAGCTTGCCCAGCTTTTCTGCTCGGCTTACTTCGTTGTTTCTCAAGACGAGATCTCCCACTTGAAATTGCAGCTTCTTCACCCTTTGGTTGTAATATCGGGCTACTTGCTCCTTGTACTTGGCTGCTTTTATGCATGCCAATTCTCTTCTTTCTTCGGCAAGATCTAGCTCTGCTCTCAGTCCGTCGTCATTCATTTCTGAGGAGAAATTTAGAGTTCGGGGACTGGGTACGCCGATCTCCACCGGAATTACGGCTTCAGTGCCGTACACAAGGCTGTACGGAGTTTCACCGTTGGAGGTTGTGGGTGTAGTTCGGTAGGACCATAGGACTTGAGGGAGATTTTCTACCCATTGTCCTTTGGCTTGTTCTAACCGAGCTTTTAACCCTTTCACCAGGATACGATTTGTTACCTCCGTTTGTCCGTTTGCTTGTGGATGAGAAACCGAAGTGAACCGCTGTTGAATATTCAGCTCTTGGCACCAATTCTTGAACGTCTTGTTGGTGAACTGAGTCCCGTTATCCGAGATGAGGATGTGGGGTATGCCAAATCGGCACACTATGTTCTTCCAGACGAAATCCAATGCCTTCGAGCTTGTTATCGTAGCTAATGGTTCAGCTTCCACCCACTTCGTAAAGTAGTCCACGGCAACGATTAGGAATTTCATTTGCCGAGGTGCTTGAGGAAGTGGTCCCACTATGTCTATGCCCCATTGCATGAAAGGCCAAGGGCTTTGCATAGTGAATAGATCGGTCTGCGGCATCCTTGGGATATTTGCATGGATTTGGCACTTCGGGCATGTCTTGACGAGCTGCACTGCTTCTTGTACCAAAGTTGGCCAATAATATCCCCATCTTAGAACTTTTTTAGCTAAAGCTCTAGCTCCGATGTGGCTGCCGCACGATCCTTCATGAACTTCTCTGAGGATGTAGTCCGTCTCTTCTGGTCCTACGCACCGCAATAACGGCTGGAGGTAAGACTTTCTAAAGAGGACTCCTTCATGAAGTTCGTACCGAAGTGCTCGGCACGTGATCTTCCGAGCTTCTCTCTTATCCTCGGGCAATTGTCCTTGATCCAGATACTGCAAGATCGGCGTCATCCAGTTCGGCGAGCTGGATACTGAATGTACCTCGGCTTCATCAATGCTTCGATGCATTAATTCTTCCGCCTTTGAGCTCGGATCTGAGGCCAACTTACTTAAGGTATCTGCTCGGCTATTTTCCGCTCTGGGAACGCGGATTATCCGAAAATAGGAGAAACTTCGGCTGATGCTTTGCGCTTTGTCCAAATACTTCTTCATTCTCTCGTCACGAGCTTCACTTGTACCCAACATGTGATTTACTATGACTTGTGAATCACAATGGACTTTGAGAGATTTGACGAGCAGACTTTGCGCTAACTGGAGTCCGGCCAGGAGGGCTTCGTACTCGGCTTCATTATTAGTAGTGGGGAATAGGAACCGAAGTGAGTAGGTTACCTCGTGTCCGTCGGGAGCGATGAGTATAATACCAGCTCCACTTCCCATCTTGTTTGAAGCTCCATCTACGAATCCGCTCCAGCAGTCTGGCGGCTCTACTTCGGATTCCAAGGGCTGTGCTAGTTCGGCATTGGCAGACTTTTTCTGTTCGGCAATGACAGGGATTGCTTGATCGAACTTGGCTTCTGTAAGAAAATCTGCCAAGGCTTGTCCCTTGATGGCTTTCCGAGGTAGGTACTCGATTGAGTGTTCTCCCAGCTCTATGGCCCATTTGGCGATTCTGCCTGACGCTTCTGGCTTGGTCAAAACTTGCCGAAGAGGCAGATCGGTTAAGACGCATACCTTGTGAGCATAGAAGTATGGCCGCAGTCTCCTTGCTGCATTTACTAACGCCAGAGCCATTTTTTCTAGAGGTTGATACCTTGTTTCTGGACCTCTTAATGCTCGGCTTGTAAAGTAGATGGGAAACTGCTTTAGGCCTTCTTCTCGTACAAGCACCGCGCTGATGGTTTGATCTGATGCCGCTAAGTATAAGAATATTACTTCGGCTTCGGTTGGAGCAGAGAGAATAGGAAGCTCGGCTAGATAACTTTTGAGCTCGTCAAAGGCCTTTTTCTGCTCGGCTCCCCACTCGAGCTTTGGTGCCTTTTTCAACACCTTGAAGAACGGCAGTTGCTTTTCGGCTGCTTGGGAAAGGAATCGATTCAGTGCGGCTAGACATCCGGTTAGCCTTTGCACGTCATGTATGGACTTCGGCATTGCCATGTTCTGAACGACTTGAACTTTTGAGGGGTTTGCCTTGAGTCCGTCCTTTGAAACCCAACAACCCAGAAACTTTCCCGAATCTACCAAAAAGGTACACTTTTGGGGATTAAGTTTGAGGTTGGCTTTCTTGAGCACGCTGAGAGTGGACTTGAGGTTGTGCTCGTACTCCGAAGTGCTTTTGCTTTTGACGACTATGTCGTCGACATACACTTCAACCTGTTTTCCGATTAGGTGCCGAAAAAGCTTGTCTACCATCCTTTGATAAGTGGCTCCGGCATTCTTTAAACCGAATGGCATCTTTTTATAAGCGAAAATGCCGAAATCGGTAATGAAAGCTGTTTTCGGAGCGTCACTCTCATTCATCAACACTTGGTGATATCCTTTGTATAAATCAAGAAAACAGAAAATTTCGAAGCCGATCAAAGCTTCTACTTTTTTATCTATATTCGGAAGGGGATAGCAATCTTTAGGACAGTGCTTGTTTAGATCAGTAAAATCTATGCACATCCGCCATCCTCCTCCTTTTTTCTTGATCATCACAGGATTGGCCACCCAGGAAGGATATTTCACCTCGAATAGTACATCCGCTTTTAGTAATTGGCGGACTTCGTCATGGATGACTTGGCTTCTTTCTGCCGCAAAGAGTCTTTGCTTCTGTTTTACTGGCCGGATTGAAGGATCAATATTTAACCGATGAGTGATTACCTCGGGGGGCACTCCGGTCATGTCCAACGGAGACCATGCAAAGACGTCTTTATACTCCTTGAGGAGCTGGATGGTTTTTTCTCGAAGTAGGGGCGTTCCCGCGAAGCCGATCTTAACCGTTCTGGATGGATCGTCTTCGTACAGCTGAACTGTCATCGAGTTCGGCTCCGGTATGACTTCGGTCATCGCCTCTGACTCCGGCTGCTGTGATTGCTATGCTTGGTGGTGCCGATCTGACTGCTCGGCACTTCTAAGCGCAATTTGTAGACATTCCTTTGCTCTCTTTTGGTCACCTCGGATGACCGCTATCCCTCCTTTAGTAGGGATCTTGATGGTGAGGTGATAAGTAGAGCAAACGGCCCGAACTGTGTTGAGCCAGTCTCTCCCCAGGATGATGTTGTACGGGGACCGAGCTTTCACCACAAAGAACTCGATCATCGTATTGGAGCTTGTAGGCGCTTTTCCCACCGTGATCGGAAGGCTGATAATACCTTCAGGGCGGGTGTCCTCCTGGGCGAAACTTTTCAGAGGAAGTGGAGCCGGACTGAGCCGAGCTGGATCCACTTCCATTTTATCGAAACATTCTTTAAAAAGAATGCTGACTGACGCTCCTGTATCCACAAATACTCTATGGATCAGTTTGTTTGCCACTCCGGCTTGAATGACAATAGCGTCTTGGTGAGGAGAGATGGCTAGGACGGGATCGGCATCTGAAAATGTAATCACTTCGTCTTTCTTCAGCCTTTTATGTGTTGGCTCCTCTTGATTGGAAACTCTGCGTTCTGCTTTTAGGGACGACTTAGTCTTCCCGGCAGGGAGAGCATCAATAGTCAGGATTACTCCATCATATTGCGGCTCGTCGTCGTCTTCGGGATCCTTATGCCTTTTCGGATCCTGAGGATTGCAGTTCGCACCTCTCTGCCTTTTGTTCTTTTTCGGCTGCTTGCTTTGATATTTTTTTAACGTTCCTGTTTTCACAAGAACATCAATACCTGCAGCCAAATCTCGGCACTCCTCGGTATCGTGTCCGTGGGTTTGATGGAAGGAGCAAAATTGATCCTGAGGTCGGCGCGCGGCCGATTTCGTCATCCGCCTTGGTTTTTCGAACATATCGGAATGTAGTTCGAAAATTTCCGCTCTTGACTTGTTTAAGGGTACGAACTGAGCGGGCGGCTTCTCAGGATTGAGACGTGGTCCCAATCTGCCTTGTACCGGTGCCCTTTGAATTCTTTCAAAAGGAGTTCGGCGAGGAAGCCTCTGATCGCTATGATCGGGCTTCTTTTCGTCTCCTCGGGATGAGCTGTCTAAAGACCGTTTTCGACGGTCTGCCTCATCCGCACGGGAAAACTGGTCCGCAATGTCCCACATCTCTTGAGCTGTTTGCGGACTGCATTCCACGAGCTTTCTGTAGAGAGCTCCGGGCAGGATTCCATTCTGGAATGCCGAAATGACAAGTAGATCATTGAGATTATCTACTTGTAGGCATTCCTTATGGAATCTCGTCAGGAAGTCGCTGATCTTTTCGTCGCGACCTTGACGTATAGAAAGCAGCTGAGCCGAAGTGATCCGGGCTTCCGCTTTCTGAAAGAACCTCCTGTGGAAAGCATCCATTAGATCTCGGTAGGATCTAATGCTGCCTTGAGGAAGGCCGTCGAACCACCTTCTGGCGTTCCCGATGAGCAGCTCGGGGAACAGCTTGCACATATGGACCTCATTGAGACCCTGGTTCGCCATATTATATTGATAGCGTCCCAAGAAGTCATGAGGATCCTCTAGCCCGTCATAAGTTATTGACGGTGTCCGGTAGTTCCGCGGCAAGGGAGTTCGGGTGATATCGTCCGAGAACGGAGTCTTTAATGCTCCGTACATGGCGAACACGACATCTCTTCGGTACGGAGGAGATGGAGTTCTCCTGTGGTTCCGGTACCGAGGAGGAACAGGAACATGTCGGGGTTGAGGATTCTTTCTCCTGGAAGACACGTCACTACTGCGGTAGTGACTTTCATGTCTGGATGAGGAGGGAGAATCCGCTGTTGTCTTCTCCGGCTGTTGGCTCTTCTGCAGGAAGGTTAAGAACTCCTCCTGCTTCTCGGCCAAGAACAGCTTGACAGCTTCATTTAAATCGGGCTGCTGGGAAGACTCGGTGCGATGACTCCTGGAGTGGCTTGTTCCTTCTTCGTGAGAACCGGAGGTAGATGTCTCCCGAGGCCGTTTTTCAGACCTGCGAGCTGGACTAGCTTCCTCACGGTTATCACGAACGGTATTATGGGTGTTATGTGATCTGGTATGCATTTTTTTGGGGTGGAAAAAGGGTCAAAAATTCGCTTTATCACAAATTTGGTTCTCTGTTTCCCACAGACGGCGCCAGTGATGAGTCGGCGAATTTTTGATGGTGATGAATGCTCGTAAAAATAAAGGAAGATCAACACACAGAGATTTACGTGGTTCGATTTACTGAGGTAAATCTACGTCCACGGGAAGAAAAGAGGGCAGAGTTGTATTGCTTGATCTGTTTTCTACAGCTAACAATACAGACTTGCTATTTGCTATTTTCTCTCTAGAGAGCTTAACAGAAGTTAACAGAAGGAGACTATCTATCTGACCTAGGTTCTATTTATACATTGAACCAAGATCGTGGCATGCAGCATTTATTAGGTAGTGGATGTCGTGGAGGTCGTGGCGACCTTGCATGGGTCCACTATCCTGCATGAGTTAATGACTGCTTGACACCACTAAATAGATCGTCGGTGTAGCGGAGGTGGAAATCTTGCATGAGTCCACTATTTCCTAGTTCGGTCGAATACTGAGACCGGACTGCTGAATTATTGCCGAGCAGCTTTTGCCGATCTGAGAGTAGAGCTTGATGCCGACCAGAGAGCAGAGTTTGATTGGTTGGCTTTTACCGGGCTGTAGGCTGGGGCCGAACTCTGTGGTTGTGCCGAACTGAACTCTTGAGTCCTGCCGGACTGATATTCTTTAGCCATGCCGAACTGATACTCTTTCTTGGGCTTTACTGCTGTTGGGCTTGTTTAGTATTTTTTTAGTACGTACTCCATCACTTCGTAAAGTGAATAATGAAGTTGACTACTCCACAAAAATGCATATTTTAAAGAAAGCATGAAAAAAGGCGAGAGGTATGTCAAAAACTAGCATTTTATCAGGAATTATTGCAGTGTAATTGTTCAGCTAATGAATAGAAGTTGCAGAAACTAAATAGGGGCTAAAATGGAAATTTAAACGGCAGAAGGAATTCGGAATATGAGCTGCACGCATATATAAATACAAATACTGATAGAGAATCAATGATCCAATGCAGAAATTAAAGATTTGTGGGAAGGATAAGAAAATTTAGAAGTAGAATTAACCTGAGTGGCGATCGGAACAGCAACTTGTGGTTGTGGTTGAGCGCTGCTCATCATCTCGGTATGCGAAAAACGAAATTGAAGAAATGAATCGGAGCTTTTATGAGTATTTGTATGTAGGGGCAGGAGATGGAGAGGTGGTTAGAGGAGAGAGAAAGACATGAATTGTGAGGAATCAGAAGATATAAATGGAAGAAGAAGGTAGGTGTTGGGACGATGCTGCTGTATTTACTACGCACGTCTGCACAAGAAGAGAGCTGCTGCTGTATTTACACTGCGTTCGCCATTTTTTTTAATTCAAATTCATGTATCGCTTTCCATAAATATATCCGTATTCAAAAGGTCTCGGGTTCAACTTCCCCGTAGCACGGCCTTTAAATTTATGTTCATTTAATCATAAAAATAAATAAATAAATATATTACTATTCATTTGTATATCTTCCACTAATCTTATGATATAACTTAAAAGATATAGAAAATATATTACACCCTCAGTTAATAATTACAAGATCAAATTTGATCAGACACAAATTTTAAGAAAATAAAATAGTGGATGAAAAAGATTAGTAGAAGATGAATCATACTTTTATGGAGTACATAATTTTATAATGCATTGTGAATGAAATAAAGTTAGGTGGAATGTAAGATCTATTAACAAAAATAGTACTCTCTCAGTCCCTCTGTAGTAGAAGCGTTTCATTTTCAGCGGCCGTTTCGGAAAAAAATGATAATAAATAATTAAAATAGAGAAAATATAAAATAAGAGAAAGAATAATATAGAGAATATTGTTAACTATATTATTTTTTTTACTTTACTTTCTCTCCACTTTAACTATTTATTATAATTTTTCGAAAACGAGTGTTCAAAATGAAACGCCTTTACTATAGAGGGACGGAGGGAGTAAAAAACTAAATGAGACATTTATTGATTAACGGACCAAAATGACAAAATAAGACGATAATTGATGGACATTGAGTAATTAATTTATCACTCTCCCGTTTCATAGTAGTGAAGACATTTCTTTTTAACATGGAGATTATGAAAAGACGTGTAATGTAACATAATAAAAAGATACAGTAATAAAGTAGAAGAAAGGAAAAGATAATAAAGTAAGAAAGAGTGAAAAGTAATAGTGAAAAAATGTGTTAGTATTTTTACTGAAATGACTACATGGAATGTTCAAAATGGAAAAATGAACATGATTATTTTTTGTGGATGCATTTTTTTTTTCAATTTTGTAAAAATTAGTGAAATTTTGTTTTTATCATTATCAAGAATTTCATACACCAAATTAAAATATAATGAACGTGATGAATGGGATAAAAATAGCCCATTTAACTCATCCGCATAATTAGTATAAAAAAAAAAACTCATCCGCATAATTGCACTACACTCTATTTAGTGCTTTTGTATTGTCCACGTGGCTCTATTTTTGTGGTTGTGTCTATTTTATAATTTACCCCTCTAATTAGGAGTATTACTATAAAACAAGTCTTTAGAAGGTCAAATTAAGTATGCGACGACATTGACTATAATCTTCTCCCTTCCATGAGAATTACAAGCCTTCCGAATATATAAACAATAAAACAATTATTTTTGGTTTGAGTGAATGGCATTGTTCCTCATATTAATTTTAAACTTCAGTTTTGTCTTTTTAACTTTGATTCAAATACAGTAAGAAACTCATTACATATGTTGCAGATGCAACTCCACTCCACGTGTCAGATAATCCTACCTACTAGAGTAGGGTTTGTTTAAATTATGATATCATCTAATTTGAATAATTCACTTACATGCACGCACGCATACTGATTGCACGTGACAAATTAAATCAAGATTAACGAATATGAACAAACGACAATGAGTCCAAATACATAGTTTTAACATGATTTGTGGCTCATATTATTTACACGGCCATATATAAAAAAGTACTCCCTCCATCCCAAAGAAGGTGGCACACTTGAGAGATGTCACGAGATTTTAGAAGATGTTGTTTTATGTGTTAATTGGTGAGAAAAAAATATAATTTTATAATTGATGTGAGAGAAAAAAAATTTCAAAAGAGGAAATACGACATTTTTTGTGGAACAAACTAAAAAGAAAAATGTGACATCTACTATGGGACGGAGGGAGTACAAATTTGAAAATTAAAATTTTGATTTGACCGCCACTCGTTGCAAAAAAAAAATATCAATGTAACACAAATTTGAAATTACAATGATGCATCTCCAAAAAGAGAAAAAATGGGATGGGGAAGAACAATTGGTGGACAATATAAACAAAACTAAAGTCCCAAAATGGTCCTTAACATATTGCGTTTTTTTATTTTGGTCTAAAACATTATCTTTTGAATTATTCGGTCCCTCACATTTGAAATCGGATCACATTTGGTCCATTTTGGACGGTTCCGTCAAATTTTTGACGGTTTTAATTACCGGGTCACTAATCCGTCACTAATATGTTAAGGACCATTTTGAAACTTTTGACCGGATTAAGAGTTATAATTATGTTTTATTAATGGCTAATATCTAATTAACCTAAAACTAAAAAATTTAAAATAAAACAAAAATGTCCACCCCTTCACTTCATCTTTTTTTTTACACACACACATCGGAGTTCGAGATACATTGGCAAGCGAACCAGCCTCTTCCAGCCCCTCGTGGTCACGTCCGAACTAGCCTCCTCCTGCCCCTCGTGGCCCACGAACTAGTCGCTTAACCCACCCTCAGACGGGTCTCGGCTCGTAAGTTGACCACCCTCAGACTGGTCCAGGCCCGTATGCTTGCAAAGTCCCAAGGCAACAAGCCTTGGGCCCACATCTTCTTCCTCTTCCCCTTCCCCTTCCCCTTCCAACACAGACGCTGTCGGCCCATTTATGCGTCCTCGGCCTCGCCGCCGGCTCTGCCACACAGTCGTCCTCCATCTCCTTCTTCCCACTCACTCCCGTGGCTAATTCATCACCATCAGCCTCAGCATCGGGCGGTGGCGCGACAGAGGAGATGGGAATTTCTTGATTTTTGGGCAGCGAGGAAATTAGGGGTTTGTTGCGGCGGACCAATTTGTCCCTGCGTTTGGTCTTGGGGGAGTTGTTGAGAGAGTCGCCGGAGTTCAAGTGGTCCTCGAAGGCTTCGATGGTTTGGTGGATGAGCTCGCGGTTGGGGGAGGAGTCCCAGCGGAACCAGAAGCTGGTGTGGAAGCAGTCGCAGTCGAAGAGGGGCGGTGAATTGTGGCGGCACTGCTTCTTGGAAGGGGGCTTCTTGTTGGTTGATTGGAGGGACCTCTAGTTCTTCTAGAGAGAGAAAGGTTACTAGAGTGAGAATGGTGGCGGGAAGGAGTTTGAGGAGAGGGAAGGCGGCGGCGTCTGTGTTGGAAGGGGAAGGGGAAGAAGCTGAAGTGATGGGGTGGATAGAATAATGAGAAATTTCGGAATATGGGTTTAAATTCGCTAACCTTTCGAGATAAGGGATTCAATTCGCTTACCTTTCGAAATATGGGTCCGAGACATGCGAATTTTTCGGAATAAGGATTTTACACCTTTTTATATTTATTCTCTTCATTTTTCTTATTATTTCCTTTCTCATAATTATAGATTTACTAAACTATCCTTTAACCCATCTCTCAAAAATTTCATTTTACCTCTCTACAAACGATTTGCGCTCTAAAAGTCAATCTTCTCTCTCAAATTCTCACGTTCACGCCGCCTCGCCTCCGCCTCCAAATCTGCCGATTTCTCCCCCCCAAATCTCATCTGGTATTTTTTTTTTCTTTCATATTTTTGCTTAATTAACTTCTTTTTATCTCATCTCTGTCGATTTCTCTTCTCGTATCTCACTGTCGAGTTCTCTTCTTCCTTACTAACTTTCAGTTTCCTGATTATCTCATAAACAAGTTTATCAAATTATGCGGTTTTGTATTAGAAGTCTTTTTTTCGTTTTCTAATTTTGATGTATTTGCTCTGTTCGTGTAATTTTATTAGTTCTTGTAATTGATCTGTTTGTGTAATTATAATAAAACAGAGGCAGCAAAACCAATTAGGAAGAATGATCTGAAATTTTCCAATGAGAAGTAGGAGAATTTCAGAGGTTTAATATCAAATTTGAAGCGCATGATTAATAGAATTAATAGGATGAAATTAGTTCATTTTTTTCTGCAATTCTTAACTTTTATATATATTGTTATGGACATTTTAAGAATCATTCATTCCTTATTTTTGTATCAGCGGACGTGAGAATTTGAGAGAGAAGATTGACTTTTAAGATTGGAGCGCAAATCGTTTGGAGGGAGGTAAACTGAAATTTTTGAGAGATGAGTTAAAGGATAGTTTAGTAAATCTATAATTATTGGAAGGGAAATAATAAGAAAAATGAAGAGAATAAATATAAAAAGGTGTAAAACCCTTATTCCGAAAAATTCGCATGTCTCGGACCCATATTTCGAAAGGTAAGCGAATTGAATCCCTTATCTCGAAAGGTCAGCGAATTTAAACCCATATTCCGAAATTTCTCTAGAATTATAAATCAATAGAAATGTTAAATAATAATGTAAAATTAGTGACGGATTTTGTGACGGATTAATGACGGATCAGTTTCTCCCAATTAGTGACGGATTAGTGACGGATTAGTGACCCGGTAATTAAAACCGTCAACAATTTGAGGAACCGTCCAAAATGGACCAAATGTGATCCGATTTCAAATGTGAGGGACCGAATAATTCAAAAGATAATGTTTTGGACCAAAATCAAAAAACGCTATATGTTAAGGACCATTTTGGGACTTTAGTCTATAAACAATAATTTAGATAAACTTGGTTAATAGTCGAAAGATTGGTGGAATCAATATCGCGTTGATTGATTAGGTTTACAAATAATATTATATACTATCATATTTTATGTAGATATGATAAATCTAACATTTTGATAGACATAAACAATGATTCGGGTGTAAAATAAATGATTGATGAGAAGTTGGGACCAATATTTGATTTGATAGTGAATCATGATTTAATAATATATGGTCTTTTCTGATGGAATGTTGCACCAATAATAAAGTTGGTTGGTAGTTACTATTAGCAAAAACACATGGCTCCAACACCACAGACTATATATATAAAAGTATTGATGAAGAAGTACTCTTTTCAGCCTCAGTTTTTGCTTTTCTTCGTAACACAAAGTCGAACACTAATTATTTTCTAAGAGCATCCGCAATAGAGGCGAGCGCACCGGCTCGCCGATTTTTGGCGCTCTCCGGTCCGCTCGCCGAACTATTGCAGCCGGTGAGCGCCAAATCGGCGAGAATTTCGGCGAGCGCACGCCGATTCGCTCGCCGATCGGCTCGCCCCCGATCGGCGAGCGACCGGCGAGCTCAATTTTGTTTTTTTTAATTAATGTACTTTTTAAATTTTTAATAATATTATTAAATTTTCCCGTATATGTGTCGTAAATTTAATTACGTATTTTGTGTGATTGTTTATTATTTATTTTTAGTGCTGATGATGTGGCTGAGCTATGACTAGACTATTGTTTGTCCAGTTGCTTGTCCTGCTGATGTGACAGGAGAAATTTAATGCTGCTGATGTGGCGGAGGAGTTTGTGGCTGAGCTATGGCTGAGCTATTGCTTGTCCACGAACTATTGTGGATGCTCTAATAAAAGCAAAAACACATGTCGTATCATCCCAATTTAAATGATAACCAGGCCGAACAACCATTTCTAGGTTACCTATGACATTTTATTTTCTTTCTGGAAAAGTCATTCCAGCTTAAATTTGTTGGAATAAACTACACCACACAGTGCCACCACCTCTTCATTAAGAAATTTAATTAATTTGATTTCATTTAAATCTTCTAATCAAACGGTTTTAAAAAGAAAATTTTGAGCTGGATGAAAGTAATCATACAGGTATTATTGACCAGAAATAATAATAACAATAAACAATAATTACGTGACAAAATCAATAGACAAGACATAGTGGCAAAAGCATATTAGTCCATAAAAAAGCGTTTCTTACTCATCCATCCATTCATAACAAAGCAGATCATAAAGATTGGACAATCTGCTTTATAAATAGCTACACATAGAGATGCCCACCGGTTCCGGTTCCGAACCGGAACCGTGGCAATTTTCCCGAACCGGAACCGTCGCAATTCGGGTCGCGGTCCGGTTCAGGTTCAAGATATTCCGAACCGGAACCGTCACCGAACCGGCGGTTCGGGACGGTTCGGAACCTGCGGTTAACCGGCGGAACCGCCGGTTCGGGCGCGTATATCAAGGCATCGGGGATGGGGCCGACGGTGGCAGCTTTTCAGCTGCAAAACCGGCCGGTTTCGGCGGTTTTTTGGCGGTTAACCGTGAAAACCGGCGGTTTTGCCCGGAAACCGGCGGTTCCGGCGGTTTTCCGCCAAAACCGGCGGTTCCGGCGGTTTTCCGCCAAAACCGCCGGTTTTCCGAAAATTCAAATTTTTTTTTTCAAATTTCAAATTCGAATTCTTCCATAAGAGTTTCTCTCTTCAATCTCTCAATTCTCTCTCTTTGTCTCCAATTTCTCATTTGTGCTATTGTGCTTTCATTTAATTACGCAAGTGCTACTCTTATTACGCATTGTTATACACTTATACAGTTATACTTGTTCCCGTAGTTCTATAAGTTGTCTTTCTTTCTCAATTGCTAAAATAAAAATATATATATTATTCCATATTTCTACATTTCTACATAGCAATATGTCTTCATCCCGAGAACTACGTGGGCTTTGATTCCTCAATAAAATTGTGGATACGTAGGCAACTCAACTTAAATTTGAAAAGTTTAACTTTGAAAGTTTAAGTTGAGCTCTAGCCCTTTTCAATTCCCCCCCCCCCATTTCATGTTTTTTTTTATTTACGTTCCCGAGTCCAACGACACTTGTAAATTATATTACATTGTTGTATGTTGTATACTTGTAGTTGTAGATGTATATGTATTGTAAATTGTAATGTATCGTTGTCCGTTACAACTCAAACTCAATAAAATTGATATCATTTTCTCCTTATTCGTCGTATTTCTATTTGAATTATACATTGTCTTGTACTCTTGTTCCAAATTGTTGTATAAATCCAAATTTCAAATTAAAAAAAAAAAATTCGAACCGCGAAACCGCCGGAAAAACCGGCGGTTCCGAACCGGAACCAGAACCGGAACCGCCGGTTTTCGAACCGGAACCGGAACCGTGAAATAGCCTCTCAGTCCGGTTCCGGTTCCGCCTTCGACCAAACCGGAACCGGCGGTTCCGAACCGGAACCGTCCGGTTCCGAACCGTGGGCAACACTAGCTACACAGTTAGACCATAATTTCAATTTATTTATCTTGCCTACTAAAGGCTCATTTTGGTCTTTAACATATTGTGATTTTTTTTATTTTGGTCCAAAATATTATCTTTTGAATTATTCAGTCTATCACAAATAAAAACAGGTCACATTTGATCCATTTTGGACGGTTCCGTAAAAAATTTGACGGTCAACGCCATCTAACTTATTTTTGACTAGATTAACAATTTTAACACAATAACACATCAAACACCTTACCTTCATCCACATGAAGACCGGCGCCAAGTTCATCGTTCTCCACCACGGAGCGCCGGCGGGGCCTTCCCAGCACGCGTGGCTCTTCGTCTTCGTCCTCTTCTTCATCTTCACCTTCACCTTTGCCTTCACCCTCTTCACCACCAGGGACGCTGCCGGCCGAGAATTCCAAATCCAGCCTCCCCAACTCCGTCTTCGACGCGCTTCTCCACTACACCGCCCTCAACGCCTCCTCCACCGGCCGCATGTCCGCCGACGAGCTGAACATCGTCGCCGCCGTGCTCCGCCGCTGCGCCGCCCCCTGCAACCTCCTCGTCTTCGGGCTCAGCCACGAAACCCTACTGTGAAATTCCCTCAACCACAACGGTCGCACCGTGTTCGTCAGCGACAACGCGTACCTGGTGTCGAAATCGGAGGAGAAGCAGCCGTCGATCGAGGCGTACGGCGTCCAATTCACGACGAAGGTGAGCGAATTGTACGATTTGATTGAGTATTCAATTGAATGGGGAGTGCCGGCCGGTGCAGAATCTCCTCTTCTCCGATTGCAAAATGACCGTCAACGACCAGCCTAATCACCTGTACGACATCGCTTGGGATGTGATCCTGGTTGACGGGCCGAGGGGGTATTTCGGGGCGGCGCCGGGGCGGATGTCGGCGATTTTCACAACCGTAGTGATGGCGCGGACCAAGAGGGGCGGCGCAGCGGAGACGCACGTGTTTGTGCACGAATTCGATCGGGAGGTGGAGAGGGTTTGCAGCAAGGAATTCTTATGTGCGGAGAATTTGGTGTAACGAAAGATTTGTTGGGGCATTTCGTCATCGGAAAATTTTAGGATAATAGAAATAGGGTTGGATTATGCTTAGTTTCTCCCAATTAGTGACTGATTTGTGACCCGATAATTAAAATTCATTGACCATCAAATTTTTGACGGAACCGTCCAAAATGGACCAAATGTGACCCGTTTTTATTTGTGAGGGACCGAATGATTCAAAAGATAATGTTTTGGATCAAAATAAAAAAATCGCAATATGTTAAGGATCATAATGGGCCATTACTCTATCTTGTAACATTAAATTGTGGAGCAATAATTTATGATCAAACTGTAAGTTTGGTAACAAATTCTCAGAAAGTCTCAGCTGCTATAGTTAGTAAATGAAAATAAAATGTAGTAACTCAACTGAAAAACAAGCAAGATGTGAAACTAAGGAATACCAAAAAAGTAGATAATTCATCAACTCATGTTTAAGCTTATTCACCTCTCAAGCAGCATCACCAGCTCGCAGTGGGGTGTATGAGGGAAAAGATCGACGGCCATCGCTTTCATGGGTTTGAATGGCTCGGACTCAGGCATAGATTTGGATCTGTGACGGGCTAGACCAGCTGCGCTCATATTTCTCCATCCCCGATTATTCTTATTATTTCCTTTCTCGGATTTATCGGGTGAAGGCGTGCAGAGCTCGATAGCATTTGCCACCAGACTATCAGGATTGCAGGAGATGTAGCTGAATAAAGGAGAATGGAGTCAAATTATATTGTGGGACACAACTGAGACCAACAATGTCGATTGATGAAAATAATTGATGGAGAAACTTACACGAGCCTCCTTAAACGCGACTGTGTCCTCAAAACTTTGATTACCTGCATTCACAGGAATAGTTGTCAAGAACATTAGCTAGAGCTTTATAGCAAGAACAATGGAGCAATAAAAAAGGCATGCAGCATTTCGTCATATGCTTGCAGCGGAATGGAAAGATTCGTTCCTATGGATAGTCTAAAATTTGAAGATGGATACCATTTGCCCGAACTACATATGCATAGAAATGCTTGAAGATCACTTACAGTGGGATGAAGTCCGACACGTGGAGGATCCACTATAGCAACGACATTTTTATATTGTCGCATTGGGTTGCTACTACTTTGTGAAGTGGAATCCTTCTCCAACTTAGCCTCGTCTTCTGAACACCCACTCATAGCATGACCATTCTCATGGTTAACAACAGTGCTATTTTCAGCTCCAACCACACCATCAACAGAGTTTATATTTTCTTTGGCAGAATTGACTCCAGACTCATTATTTTCTGATGTCTCTCTGTTTTCGTCTTTCTTTTCAGGCAAAGATAGATACTCTTTCATCAACGACCCAATAACATCCTCAGCCTTGTCAAAAATTAAGGAACATTAGAACAGAAGATTTGGCTATTACACACATTACTCAGTCAGTATAGACATAGTAGACCTTGGCGAACTAGAAATGAAAAGGGAAGAAAAAATAGGGGAAATAAGTCCCAACCTTTCCACAGACAAATCTGCAGTTTTTAATGCCATTGGCTTCTGCATTTCTTTCTGCATCTGAAACTGCAGAAGCATTCATTTCAATACCGACGACCTGTTAAAATTGGAATCCAGATCAATTGCCACATTGAATGACAAACAAAAGGATAGTGTACAAGACTACAAGGGATGATCTAATTTAATATTACCCAAACCCAATACAACTGCAGCACCATATGAATGAAGTGGAGTGCTTACCTTTGTTCCCAATTCAATGTTCAATCTTCTTTCTTTGCCAATATAACACCAATTAGAGGAATACATGCAATTAATAAATGTTCGAAATGGATTTTAAGCATTACCATGCCAACACGGTGAGCTAAAGTCAGACCAATAGTTCCAGTCCCGCAACAAACATCAAAGAGTAAAGTGTCAGGACCCAGGTCAGCCCAGTCCCCAGCAAGTGAATACAACCTCTCTGCTGCAAGGGTGTTAACCTGCAAAAAATTAGAAATGAATTAGCAAATGAGTTATAAGAGAGACTAGTCCTCTTCGCTTGATTTCTTCTTTGGGGAGAAGAAGGGCCAAACTTATAGGAAGTATGAAGAAAAGATGGCCCAAACATTAAAAAAATCCATAAATTTTACCTGAAAGAAGGCAGACGGAGATATAGAGAACCGGAGATTGCTTATGTGATCATGAATTCTCGGTTCTACGACATCATCAGCTATCTCCAGTCCACTATCACCCCCTCTATGAAGAAAATTGTACCGCAAAGGGGCATCAGATGGTGCAGCATTTGATATTCCTGTATGATCCTGCAAAAGATGTCAGACATGATTACGTGCAGAATTGACCCAAACAAAGATGAATTTAGTATACAAACTGCAGTGCAGATAATGATGTTTTTGGGAGGAAATCCCAGGAAACTAACAAAGAAGTAC
Source organism: Salvia splendens (assembly GCF_004379255.2). NCBI lineage: Eukaryota > Viridiplantae > Streptophyta > Magnoliopsida > Lamiales > Lamiaceae > Salvia > Salvia splendens. Next base: position 7,996,789 of record NC_056038.1, read on the forward strand.
AATATAAAGATATTGAAAGAAAACACAACCAGGATCAGGCACTGTCCTGAGCTTCATATTATAGCTAATTAGCTATTTGACATTCCTAGTTCAAAACACAACAGTAGCAACTGAGACAAGGATACGTATTGACTACCTTTCAATAATCTCAATATTTACGAAAGAAAATGCTAACTGAAAGCTTTTCAATAGAAGTTCTCTTAGACTCGCAACAGTACAAAATTGTATTATTTTCCAATTTCTCATAGCTACTATACACTAGGTTGCATCATATTTGTATTTTCTCCCTCCTACCTTATGGCAGAATATGTCATGGAAAACAAAAGAAAAAGTATAGATGGAAACCTGAACTCAGTCAAATATATGATAAGAGAATCATCATACACAAATCACAATATCAATTTGGGCTACTGGTTTACCTGAATTACTAGTGTTGTTAAAGGTAATGGAGGAGATTCTGCAGTAGATCCTGCAGAAAAAGTTTGTGCTAACCGATGAAGTTCCTCTTTTACCTGCCCTTCATCAGAACCCAGGGTGCACACCTGCATCACACAAGATATCGGGATATACACTGAACTAGTCAATCAACCAACCAATCAAGTCTCTTCATAATAAATTACCAAAGCAGATTTCTTAGAAGGTTGTCTTCTTATACAGTCACAGAAGAATATGTACAACAATCAGTCACTCAGGCAGTAGGACGGCAGTTGGATTTATGAAATTCGAAAGGCAGCCACTAGGAACGAACCTGAACCATGAGCATGACCTCTGAAATACTAGCCTCGGAATTGTCAGCATCAATCTGGCCAGGTTTTCTACCCTCTCGGACCTAGATATAAACATTGGCAATAAACAGTCACCTAAAGTACTCGTTTTCTAATTAGTAATGTTTGAATGAAAGGATGGCATTTTTTGGGATCACAAGTGGAAGCAAATTCAGCAATTCTTAAGACAATTAACAACCTCACTTGACATTCACAGTAATTTTTGTGTAAAAACATACCGTAAGTTGACGCCAGAACCCGCTATTGTTCAATCTGTTCCATATGGGCAAGCAGGACTGCTGCAGAAATTCTTGAAAGATAGCAGCATATTTACAAGCAATTCTAGAAACATTTGGGCAGTTAACGGGTTCCTCAACAGCTGTCACACCTTCCCTATATAGAATTTCCAAATAATTTTAAGTTGAGGGAACAAAATGTAGTAATTATGATAGCTCGCTAACAGCAGACTACCTGAAATTCCCAAGTAAAAAGCCCACTGTGTGCTTCCCTTGCAAAGAATTTCCAACAGAGAATTCACACTTGTTACGGTATCCATTAACAAGGGGTGATTCGATTATACCCTCTAATTTGCATGGAAGACCACCTGAATGACAGCAAAAATATTAGGTCACAGATCCATCTGCACAGTCTCTCTATCCTGCCTTAGGTCTACAGTAAGAGAGACTGTGATAAGTTCAAATACAATGAAACATGGCATAACATTAATATCAATAATGTCCTCTCTGTCAGATTCTACCATGACGCTATTACAAAATTATCAACACCATAATCTTTTATTAAACTTCTGAGACATGAATAGAACAGGACCTATTTCTCTAGCCTTCAGGATCCATTCTGGAAGTGAAATACCATTTGGACATGCCTTGCGTGCATTTCGAGTCTATAACAATAAATACAATCCGAAACTCCTATTAGTGGGCTGCAGAAGGTTTAAGTAATATTACTGAAAAGAGAAAAAAAGTCTTCCATGTAACTCAAAACATATCGAGTGAGTATTATAATACTAACTAGTCTTTTGAGGATTTGTGCCAAAGAGTTTTTCTTGTGCTCGAGCTGATCAGAATAGGACATGTGAGCAAGAGGAGTCACAGCATCACGGGCACTTCTAGCCTTGGAGGCTGAATCGCTAGGAAGTACACTGTCATTCTCATCATCATTATCGGGAGATGGCTTTTCAGGCAATGCAGCTTTATTGTTGTTCTCAAACGGTCTCTGAATGACATCCGAGACCTTTAATGTTCTATTATTTCCAACAGTTTGCCCATCCAGCTTCTGTAACACCAAGAACATGAGAAGCAAATTTCACACTTTTATAAATTATGAAGGAGTTTTCGGATGTACCTCCACAGCAGTCTTAGATTGTTCTTCACTTTCGAAAGTAACAAAACCAACTATCATTCCTTTCTTTTTCTTTGCCGATTTGAACACGATACCCTGTTACAACAATTTTATCAGATTCGTGATATGCATCAAGGACTGCAAATGAACTCAAGCGCATAAATTAACAACCAAGACTACAGAAGATGCATCTCTTGATTTTCAGTAGAGCCATTGTAGATTTGCAGAACCAATACATAAATAACTTAAGCAATCATCATTTTTCAATTCATGCAATTGCATCGAGACAATAATAGCAACCTAACCTGGTCGTTCAGAAAAAGCCTAAAATTATCCGAACTCCACTTCATAGGCAAATTGACAATACATTTGGATAAACCAGAAGAAGACTCCTCCCCGTCCTCCTCCAACGCCTCCGTCATCATTATGCCGCCCTCCTCAGGCGCTTTATCCTGGTCATTAGTTTTGGCCATCTTTTTAGCCCGCTCCGAAGTGGGATCCCAAGTGTTGTCGGGGCGCGGCCGGAGTTCGTCCTCCCCGTGAGCGTAGCGGCAAGTCTCGCCGTGGCTGCACAATTCGCCAGACCTCCTGAAGTAGGAGCATAGGCTCGTCTTCCACAGCGGGTGCTTCGCCTTGTCGGCTGAGGGTTCCGGTTCGGGCTCAACCTCACGCTTGCGCTTCTCTGGAAGGTTGATTTCTTCGGCGGATGGAGGCAGAGGGCTAACCGACGGATTGGGCTGGTCGGTGGAATCCTGGTGCTCCACTGAGGTTAGGGTTTCAGTTGGCGGGATTTCCGCCATTGGAGGTGTTTGAGTTCGAAAGGGTTAACTGGTTAAGCGTTAATACCTTACAAAGAAGTCTGAAAGGGTTTGCTTTGTTGGAGTAGTAACAGTTTCAACATCAAATACAAAATCCCAAATTCACCCCTAAAATAATTTTGGACCGAACTAGCCTTATACTGCGAAAAACCACTCTTACTTTATTCCTATTTCAACCCTCCCAACTCAATAAAATAATATTATAAAATCCTTTATAAAATCCTACCATCACTTACATATGTCTATAATATTATTTTATTTTATTGAGAGTGTTGGAGTAGGAATAGAATAGGAGATCCGCATTGCTTATATCGAGGGTTAAATCACAGGTAATATTGACGTATGACCAAATTATGACATTTTTTTGTTGTTCACTCAATTTCAAAGCTAATTAAATTACTTCTTTCATCATATTGTAAATGATTGATTTATTTTGAAAATAGAATTTAAAATAATATTTATTAAGTTAAAATAAAATAAAAGAGATGAAACAAGAGTAAAGAAATAATTAATCAATTATAGTGGGACCAGATGGTGTACAAACTTTTAGATTTTGTGTAATTTTTTCAAATCCGCCCTTTTTCGATGAAATTTAGCAAATGGGACATGGCTCATGCACTATTATCATTCTCACACTCTCGCACAACAAGCCACCGGAACATGCCCGCTCGTAATTCGACAACGTGTTCAAAGATACCGGACGAGAGTTGCCGACTGGTCGACCAGCACGGAAGAAAGAATCCCATTATTGCTAACAATTCAAGATAACATGGATGAAGAAATATATATATATATAGTCTCATTATTCACAAATCTAGTCTTAAAGACCGAACTAGAGACCAAATTAGGGCCCTTAGATCTAGATTTTAATGGATGGGATTAAACCATGTCTCATGAATTTCGCTACTTCATTATATATGCAATATACTTCAAATTATGGGTATTTCGGTCAAATTACATCTAGGGTAAAAAAAAATCACCCCTGCTTCTCCTCATTCACGCTGCTCCTCTTCATTCTCATCTCCGCTCTTTTCTTCTTCAAATCGAAGAATACTTTTCCAAATTGAAGAATTCTTCTACTAATCGACGAATTTTCTACAACAAAACGACGAATCTTCTTCTACAAAGCGACGCTCATCTTCTACTCCAAATCGACTCTCATTTCTACTGCAAATCGACGCTCAAACGCTGTTTCTCTGCCAAAATCGACGACTCCAAAACTTCCTCTTCAAAATGGTTGATACTCGAAAATCTTCGACGGAAAATTCTGGCCACCAGTTGCGTTCCGGTCGAACTTCTGGTGAATGTAATACAACTTTGAAGCTTTTCAAAGATCTTACACTTAATTTACTTCATCTAATTCCTAACTTTGATTCTGATTTTTGTCAAAATAGTACAACAATATACTCAGAAGCATCCGGCTAAATCAAAGACGGTCAAACAAGCAACTCACAAGCTCGATGCAGATCCTGGAAACAAAATTCCAGATCCAGAAGGTAAAACCTAGGATTTAAATTTGTAAAATGAAGTAATAAAACATTATAATGAAGTAACGGACTCTAATTATGAACTACCTATTTCATGTATTGCATAGTTTTAGGATTTTTGGATTAATCTAAACTGCTGTGTTCTTTCGACATTAATATGAACTACATATTCTTTTTAATGAAGTAGTAAATTGATAAGATGAAGTAATAAATTATGATGATGAAGTAATATAAATGCTCTGTTTAAACAGTAGGGTTTATGACTGAAATGAAGTAATAAAACATTATAATGAAGTAAGTGACTCTAAAATTGAAGTAATAACAATTAATAATGAAGTAACATAGTATTCCAAGTGAACTAAGTGGATGATATGTTGTACATTAATTTATGTGTTTGTTATGTATAGGTAAAACTTCATCTGCACCCAAGAAGAATGCAAGTAGTGCTCCTCAAGTCCCTACTGAAATCCCTGCTACCAAAAGTAAAAAATGAATTTATATTTAATGTGCACTTAATGAAGTAACATAGTATTCCAAGTTAACTAACTATGATTGTGGATGATATGTTGTATATTAATTTGTGTGTTTGTTATGTATAGGTACAACTTCCTCTGCACCCAAAAAGAATGCAAGTAGTGCTCCTGAAATCCCTCACAACGAAGGTAAAAAAGTCTTCTTAAAGCATATATGCATGATATATTGAATTTATATGATTAAGTTAACTGCATATTAACTGAATTCAAATGAACTACATATTCTATTTTGTGAAGTAATAAATTTGTAAAATGAAGTAATGAAACATTATAATGAAATAACAGACTCTAATTATGAACTACCTATTTACTGTGTTGTATGAGTTTAGGGTTTTAGGATTGAACTTGACTTCTTTGTTGTTTGCACATACAAATGAACTACATATTCTTTTCAATGAAGTAGTAAATTGATAAGATGAAGTAATAAATTATGATGATGAAGTAATATAAATGCTCTGTTTAAACAATAGGGTTTATGACTGAAATGAAGTAATGAAGTAACAGAAAAATGAAGTAATATAAAGTGAAAATCATATTAAATGAGGTAACAGAGTATTCCAAGTCAACTTTCTATAATTGTATATGATATGTTGTACATTAATTTCTGTGTTTGTTATTTATAGGTAAAACTTCCTCCTCACCCAAGAAGAATGTAAGTAGTGCTCCTCAAGTCCCTACTGAAATCCCTGCTACCAAAAGTAAGCTGGTTCATTCAAATTCTCGCCTTTGTTCCTGCGCTACTTCTTCTTCTCCAAATATCCAAATCGATTCATCTCACTCTAGCCGATTCATCTCACTCCAATCGGTTCATCATCAACTGAAATCGAATTAGCATCTTCATCTCAGTAATCGATTCAACATCTTCATGACAGTTGAAATCGATTCAACATCTTCATCTCAGTAATCTCCAAATCTCAAAATCTCCAGCCGATTCATCTCACTCCAATCGATTTCATATGTTGAAATCGATTTCACCAACGATTCAACATCTCGAGTCGCCGAGTTCAACATCTATAGCCACAGAGTTCGATATCTACAGCCGACGAGTTCAAATCTGATGAGGATTCAAAAATGACTCAAACACTCAGCTCGTCTGCATTAGGTAATACACTGTTTTGAAGCTTTGCATAGTTCAAAATTTTAATTTACTTCATCTATTTGTAAATTGGTTTATGATTTTTGTCTTATAAGTTTATCAAGCAGAGCGGAGGAAGGTCAACATAAGCTTCAAATATACTCATAGGCCGATGACCAAATCACAACCGGTCGAGAAAGCAAATCCCGAGGAAAGATCCTCTACTGGTCGGTCGGAAGCAAATATTGCAAGTCAAATCCCTCAACGGAAGGTAAAATTGAAGTGATACTCTAGTTGTTATGAAGTAGTAAATTCATGGAATGAAGTTAACTGTGTTTTATGAATTTTATTAACTGTGCTGTATGAACAACTTAACTGTATTATACGTTATTTTTTGAAGCATTAAACATGAATGAACTAAATAACCTATTTGATGAAGTTATAACCTCACGTAATGGAGGAAAGTTCGTCTGATGTTCGTTTAAATTTTATTAACTGTGTTGTATGCATATTTTGCTAAGAAATAGCATTGAATGAACTAACTAACCTATTTGATGAAGTAGTATTAATAGGATGAAGTAATTGTGTTGTATGCATATTTTGTGAAGAAATAATAGTTGAATGAACCAATTCAGTTATTTGATGAAGTAATATAAACTGACCTGTTTTGTATGTATATATAGCTGTGAATTATACTTTTAATGAACTAAAGAACCTAAATCATGAAGTTCCAAACTATTTTAATGATGTAATATAAACTATGTTTCAAATGTTGAATTGTTGTTATGTGTTCCTCCAACTCACAGCTGGGTGAGAAATAAAATTTGAGGAGCGAGATGAAGCGTTTCGGGAGATGTAGTTGAGGCACGGTGACATGATGATGAGGACATTTGTGCATTCCGTCCCCATGCCTAACAAATGGGTGTTGCCCAGAATCACGGCTCAGTCCATTGAGATGTGTTTGTGTGTCAATTTTGGATGATTTCTTGTATTGGACAAGTTTGTGTTTTTTCCTTTTTTGTGATGGAGAGTTTGTATTGGTTATGGGGTTTATATAATGAGGATGACGTGGTTTACAACTTTCACCTACTGTGTGAATAATTGACTATTTTAGAGAAAATTCAAACGATTTTAGTTCACGCACAATAATAAACTACTATAATGAAGTAATAAACTACTGCAATGAAGTAATGAACCTACGGGGATGAATAATAGGTAGGTTCAGTCTTGACATACGAATACGTTATAATAAAGAATAAAAATTTCATTAATAAAATAATTAAAAGTTCACGCAGTCTATTTGATTTAAAGTTTGCCAAATATTTAAATAAATTCAAATTCAAAGTGTAATGAAGTAATAAACAATAAGAATGAAGTAAATACCTACTGGAATTAAGTACGAAACATACTGAAATGAAATAATTTACTATAAGGAAATAAGCACAATTCTTGAATCACGCCGATCAACCTCGCCGTTTGGCACATTTACGGCGTTGCTTGGATATATCCTTTATTTCTTTCTCAAGGCGTAAACTTTTCGACTACTGCAAACCTTGGTGCTGACGACATTAGGAGGATGGACTTTTATTTCACTAGCACTTGCGAGCCATAGAAATTCTAAATCGTCTTTCAAGCCATAGAAATTCTAAATCATCATTCTCTCGTCACTTACGGACAAGACAGCCCCCTCGCAAAGCACTTCTTTTTCCATTCAGCAATGATATATTTAAATGTACGTATTTGATCAATATTGCCCTCAATAAGCTGAGCGACATTGTAAAAATCTGCTTGCAAATCATTAATGCTAGCCTCATCCACCACAACAATAATAACAAAAATCACCATTCAATCATAATTTAAGTTCATTCATCCATGTTATTACTTCATTTATAAAGGTAATTTAGTTAATCATAAGTACAACCGATCACGTATTTATGCATACAATATACTTTATATTATCATTTCATACTAATCGGCATTTGTTCATTGAACATGTTATTAATTCATTCAACTAGATATTTGGTTCATATTAACTATAGCTATACACAAACTTATGCATACAACACAGTTAAGTTCACGTTACTTCATTCAACCTGCGGATTACTTCATTCAGCCAAACTGTTACTTCATTATAGATTTGTTTATACAACAAACATGAAAAAATTGAAAAAATATCCACCAACAAGGTTCAACAAGAGATTGTTCATCAATGTTAAAAACATATATCAGATTCAGAATTGGCTATAATTGGCTAGGATTCAAAATTCTAAATTGGCTAGAATTGGCTAGGATTTCAGAATTCAGGCTAAAAACTTACCACTATTAAAATAACATCCAATTTGGCTAGAATTCAGAATTAAAAAAACTAAATCAGGATTTCAAACAAAAGCCCAAGCATTTGAGAGAGAGAGATAGCAAAATTCTAACGGAATTCACCAAATCCCACCGTTGATGCCGCCGCTGTAGTACTACTTCACCGGCGGAGGCAAATCCTCCGGCGGCGGATCGAGATCGAGGCTCCACATCCACCGCAGAATTTGTCGGTGTCATTCCTACTACATCAAGATGCTGACGAATTTCACTTGTGGAATTCTCCATGGATGAGATTTAGAATATTGCGAAAACTGAGGCAGATCGCGATTGAGGCCATTATCCGGCGATCGTGAATTGAGGCAACACAATTGTCCGGCGATGGAGATAAATGGAGATTAAAGGTGATTGCGAGAAGGAGATTGCGAGAAGGAGATCGATGAAGATTGAATAAGAGATTGGCGATCGAAGAATTGAGAGAAAATTTGAGGAAACACGTATTTTAGTATTTTATGTTTGTTAATAAATTGATTTCCCAAAATACCCTTCAACAAGTTTTTTAGGGATAAAATAATGAAATAATGGTAAATTAATCCTAACCACAAGATTAAGAAGATGGATGGCCCTAATTTGGTCTCTAGTTCGGTCTTTAAGATTGGTTCGACATTGATCACAACTCTCTATATATATATATTTTCTATCAGAAAAAGGTGTCAAGTTTCTCTCACATCAAAGTACCAACCTTATATAAGTGTTTTTCACCGGTTTAACTCTCTTCAAATGCCTCTTTCTACTCATTTCTTGTACAAGCTGATTTTGGTTTTGTCCAGTAATCATACAATGGAAGAGAAATCCCACAGTGCCTAAATTCTACAATAAACAAGATCTAATCAGCACATCAGCTATGAGTTGGTGTCCTCTCCTCTCTCCTCAGAGGCTGCCTCTGCTGCCTGCAGCCTACCGTACTTGCACCAACACAAGTGGTAAGGCATTGGCCCATCGTCTCTAACGACCCAGGGATGACAGGCAACAGCCTCCAGTGTTATCCTCTGCTTTGGATCTGCATATCAAAGTGATAAGTTGGAAAGAAGAGAGAGATTTGATTATCCATAAGTGTCCAAGAATATGAAAATGGAACCGAAGCTGACTAACCTTTGCAAAGAAGACCCTCGAGTAGGTCTCTCAATAGGGGATTCATGTCATCAGGAAGCAACAACGGGTTATTCACTATCTGAAAGAGGCAACATTTGAAGTTAGAAAAACAGACTGATTAGAGACATATCAATATTGAAGCAAGACACTCATGCACCTTGTCATAGGTGTCTTGGAGAGTCTCCCCTAGAAATGGGTAGTTCCCCATAATATAACAGTACAACGTAACTCCAACCGCCCAAGTGTCAGCAAGTCTTCCACTATAGGTTACACCTAATTTTACAAGAAAGGTAGATTGGTTACAATAAGATGGAAAAAACATCTAGTATCAAGATTATTTTTAAAAAGACAGACCTAAGCAGCACTCGGGCGCTGTAAATACAGGAGTTCCAGGAGAACGACGGAGCTCATCATTATCATCCTATGGACAAAAGTTACTTGTTAATTCTATAGGTAATGAAACCAGAAATTAGTGAGTACATACTAACATCAAATATTTAAGAAACTTTATTCAACAATTGTGATAATCAATAGTGTGTAAATGACTCAACATGTTCATACTTCTATTCTTGCAAAAAATTAAAAATATGAAACATGTTTATTCATGGATCCAAGTGATGAAAATCATAATACTCCGTATATAAATAATGAAGCCAATGAAGGCTGCTAGTAACATTCTCTTACCTCAGCAACCTGGCTGACGCTGAAGTCACCAATCTTAACTGTGCCAAAACTAGTAATTAATAAATTATCAGGTTTAATGTCTCCATGCACTATGTTCTGTCAGATCAAACAGTAAAATAACATGTCAGTTAATTCAGGTAACCACACATGAAAAAATAGAATAAATAAAAGCCTATAAAAACAATTTCTAAGTGAAGTTTTAAAGACATAACACATCCTCATTTAATACAAGCCTTATACAAGGACATCATATATATTAGAAGTCTCATTTCACTTTTACTATTTCTGGAAAGTAGATCCCACATTCCACTCATTTTTTCTACCACTTTTATTTACAAAGTCAAACAATTTGTTAAAACCCGCACCGGTAAAAAATGATACTTCTAATGGGAACCGATGGAGTAACAACATAGTTACCTTTTAAAGAAAAAGGAAGAGTAACAACTAACCCAAGTGGGAAGAGTTGAGGGGAGAAGTCATAATGCACACATTATGAGAAGAGTTAATTGCATACAGAACTGAAGGCAAAGTATGCTAGCAATTTCCAATTGATGTGGAGTACAAAGACTCAACTAATTTTTCAATTTTTGTTTTATGCACAAGATCAAAATAAGTGAAACCTTCTTTGTATATAAGATCAATAGGAGTCGTAACAATTAACATCTTGCATGAGGTTGATGAATATCACCATGGCTTTAGACTAACAAAAAAGTTGATACTGATAAATAGTAAAAACATTAAGGAGTTTCTTGTTTATATTGATCTCTTACGGTCTACAAAATAATCTGACAGACGGTAAAAGAGGTTAAATAAAATATATGAAAAAATCACATATTTTAGGAATCACTGCTATATTATGATGCCAAATTACACACTATTTTACAACTCAAGATGCATAAACAGTGTCACGTAATATACTATAACAGTTGAGAAGTGGAAAATTAGGGGTTCAGAAGTGAATCCGATCTAATTATGAATATTGTAAGAAGTGGCATTAGTAACATACATGAGCATGAAGATACATCAATCCAGAAACTACGTCACGTAAGTACTTCCGTGCAGTATCTTCTCCTAGAGCACATGAAGGACCAGTATCCTCACAAATCCATTTTTCTTCCACATATTCAAGAACTGAACCAAATTGTTATGAGGTCAAGTTATAGAAGTCAAGTTAGAATAGCAATAAAATAAAGTAATGACAGAATACCCATATAGAAGTGATCTGTTATTGGGTCATCTATAACTTCCACCAGATTGACTATATTAGGATGACTCAACACTTTCATGATTAAGACCTGAAAACATATGATTATAAGTATGAACAAACAACTAAGATGGAACAAGCAGATCATGGCCATAAATTAAAGGAATGGGATGATCAACTACATGTTCAAAATTATCTGCAGCAATAAAGATAAAAATAAACAACCATTATTAAAGCATAGTCAAAATTAAATAAAGAGATGTGAATTGATTGAGTAAAAACATGGGCATCACATGTCATAATGAAAACATTATTTTGATGATTTAGCATTATGTAACTAGTTAATGGTCTCGTAAGCAAACACTATAGATGCAGATTTGAAGATTTTTTTAAACCGAAAGCATGCAAAATATTCTATAATATAGGACTAGAAAAAAAAGGGGGAAAACAGCAAAATCTGGTGGCCAAAATAAAGTATCAAATACCTCACGATAAACATCAGTCATGGCAGTCTCAGAAGGCGCAACTTGTAGCTTCAACAAATGAGATTTGTGAAAGGCCTGTTCACATGGATTGAGTATAGTTGGTAATGATATAAATTAGTAGGAATTTTTTAAAAAGATTTTTATTTTGCAAAAGGGCATTAATAACGGCTCAAGCAACAAGTCTTGCTTTTGCTAGAATGGCCATGGGTTCAATACCAGCAACAAAACATCCAAAACTATAGTAATTCTGTAAGCAGAAGGTCAAATATTCCCCCAATAAAACCCAATGGCAGAGAACCATTTTAACAACCAAAACTTCAAGGATTTAGTAGTTGATACAAACATCTATTGGGTTAAAAAACATGACAGAAGATATTACCTTTATGGCATAATGTTGTCCATCAACACGGCTTCGATAGAGAACCTAAACATTCCCGAAGAGGTAAGATTGCATGTTACATTTCCAAAAACCAAATACATATTGTAAAATACCTAGAGCAAAATACTCACCACTTTCCCATAGCTGCCAGAACCAATCTTATGTTCACGCACATATTCATTGATTGTCTTGTTCCCATCATCATCCTGCCATAATGATAGTCAATACCGTTTGGAACACTACTCATTCTATTAAAGAAAGTCTTTTTCACGAAGACTTGACTAGCATTACTTCATGCAGCACGCATGACACACAATATTTTTGTTATCAAGTTTCTAAACTTTTACTCCCTAGGGGAACAGAGATATTGCTTCACATGGTAGCATTTCAAGTTATGAAGCTTTCATACCCTCATATCGTAAGAAAAAGTGAACGAACAATTTCCAATGAGCACATTACAAGAATTAGTCTCCGCTACAAATAAACCTTTTGCTTATGCACACATACATATTTTCTACAACTCACTTGGGAGCGTAGCAAAGTATTGGTTTCCTTAACAGGGAACTCCCTGCAAACCAATCCATTTTCCAGCAGGGACATCAAGATCTCCTCAGAGCGCTTTCTTGGGCTTAGGAAATCATATTCATCTGGGATACCAGTTTCCGTCATATCTCCATTATAGAAATCGTCATCCTCATCTTCTACATCATCATCATCATCCAACAAGGACTCCTGTGAAGTACTGTGGGGCATCCCCCTACAGGGTCTCTCTGCCTTCTTTGGCTTCTTCGAAGAGAAACCAAAACACCCACAACAGTCCATTTGCAATAACAACAGTCTAGCCCGAATTTAAATTAAATTGAAAACTAATAAACTCGATAGTCAAACCTGCAGAAATAGGGAAAGGGTATCAAAAATCAAAACTTGACATGTTGCTTAAATGACCTCAGATTTAGAAATGAAACAGGAAAGCACTTTAATTCAAATTGTAGAAGTTGTGCCATTAACCTTTTGAATAAAAATTTCGAAGGCTTGCCTTTTCTTCTGTGTATATGAAATATTGAAGTGGGTATCGATGAGGCGATCAGCTATGCTATTCCAGAGGATGCCATTCAGAGAAATGAAAGAAACAGTTAATGGAGCCAATCCCATTGCAATTCAAAGCCAACATAGCAAAGTATCCAGCTCAATTATTCTCATGAGTTACAAAACAAGAAAACTAGTGCGGGCTTAGCCCTCAATTTCTGCCTTGTTGTGCCAGCGAATCCTTGACCTTTATTCTCTTCAAAGAAAAATTAAAAGCAAAACTTTAATTAAAAAAAGTAATAGTCGTACAACAAGAATAATCTAATTAAATTCAGGCCAAATTAAGGAAAGGACAAAGGAGTCGTATCCAGATATCCACAAAACGACACCCACACAAAATTAAATAGCCTGAAACCCAATTATCATTGGAAATTTAACTCTCTTTTCAATTGCCGATTTGTACCTGTGCTGTATCCAACAAAAAGAAACCCTAACCCAGAACAATCTAATTCTACCAAAAAATATGATATTTTTTGTCTTGTTTTCAATAAGGGGCTTACGAAAATGCCAGATGTTATTACAGTTTTGTGGTTATTTCACGATAAATTCAACTGGTACGAGGTCATAGGAGGGAGAGATATGTGTGGATAGAAAGTTTAGGATGGGAATTGTTACATCAGAAAAATTGAAAAAATAAAATAAAGTTTGGCATCTGATAATAAGAGGATGTTTAAATGCAATGTTATGGTAGATTAGCGAGTGAGTGGGTTGGAAAATGATTAGTTGATTGCAAACAGCTTTAATGGAAATTAGTTTGATTTCCTTTTTACCTTCTAACAATCTGTCCCTCCCAAACATTGATGCGTCTATATTAAATCTCTATCATGCTCTACTTTCAACATTGTTGTTTTCACTACACAAATATGTCATTCCTATGTTACAAAAATATCTCTATCTATTTTTATTTTTTTACAGAATAAATCCATAATTTACCTATGTATTTTTTACACCTTTGAATAAAAACGGACAGAATTTAGCAATGTATTTTTTCCTTGACAAACCGTTTCTAAAAGCATTTGCTGGCAAATCCACATGTGTGGCGATTTTTAGTAAAAATCTCAAATACTATGAGGTGTCCTAACAAACTAACTAACATGATTTTTGAAACTTTATCTATATCACTCACTTACTTTGCCAATGAGACCCAATTCAAATGAACTTGAACTCTTCTCGAGTGATTCTAGGTTCAGTATCACGCCTATATGTAAGAGTTCCAATTTCTTAAAGACCATTTACGGTCCTAAATATATTCCCGATTAACATTTTTTATCCATAACATAAAATTTCTTACTTACTTTCGTGTTCTTAATTTATTGATTTGTTCCATTTTGCCTGATTTTGATGTCATTCAGTATTACGTCTATATGTATGCATTTTTAGAGAATTGTAATTTCTTAAAGACTAAAGAGCATATGGTCCTAAATATGTCTATTTAACAATTTTGATCCAAAGCATAAATTTGATAGATACCCGAGGGAATATGATGGGTTGGTAACTTGGTATAGAACTTTAAACTTTCTTCTATATAGCTATATAATATATGTGCAATGATCAGTATTATGAAATCAACCATCCTCTTCACACACTGGTAATTCTGTCGAATATAATATGTTTATGATTACGAGAAAGTGTTTAGTTGCTACCTAACCATTGGATTTGACTTCAAACAATAGTGTTTTCAAATGTGAAAATGATTGGGCCTCTTCTTATTTCTTCAGTTGGCATCTGCATTTTATAAAATAAATAATCTAGCGCAATATGTTTCTAATAAGTTTCATTTGATGCATAGCTTCTCATTTTAACATCAATTTCTATATGATACCCCAGGAAGCAGCTGTAGCTGAAAAGAAGGTCATTGTTGCAGGGAACGTTGCTAGCAACTGCTTTCATCCAGAGTTAACTGCAAATACCAGATGGTCTGTTTTGTGCTTTGTGTTCTTCTGCATTTAACTAATCAGTAGCTTGACCGTACAATTTCACAGCTATTTCTTGAAGATGCTGGATGGAGACAGCCAAGAAGCATCAAGTAGCACGGCATTGTCCTCCCACAATCTAAGCCTCCCTGATCCACCAAAGTATGAGCTCCCGATCATTCATTCCTAAAAAGGTGCGTGTCTGTTTCTGATACGAGTATATCTACGGAATATTCTCATATCTCTATTATTTCATATATTATTGATTTAGTGTATCTTTCCTATTTCTTGATCACTAAGTTAGGTTATTAGGGAGTATTATAAATAGAAGTCTTTGTTATCTTTTGAATTAATCATTGAAGAAATATAATTTATCTTTTTTATCGCCTTTTACTTTTCTCTGTAATTTACTTTATCAAAAACCCTAGTTGAACGATAGTTAGTTGCTCGACGGGAGGATCCCGCGAACGAACCAACATCTTCTCCGCGATCTCTCGCAGTTATCTCTCGATACGAGTTTACTTGTATCATCTAGTGCTTTCATTGAGAGTCCAAACGGCTCGGAGTGGTGGCCGGACAATGAACTCGCCGTGACCAACGAGTACGTTTGGGGCTGACTCGGAGTGGTGACCCACGGAGTGGTGGCCGGGCAAAGAATCCGCCGTGACCAACGAGAACTCGAAGTGGTGGACCACGGAGTGGTGGCCTGGTAAAGAACCAGCCGTGACCAACGAGGACGTTGGCCCTCAAAGGAGGGTCGAATGTTACGGACTCAATTCCCACATCGGTTGTGAGAACAACTGATGTGGGGTATATAGACTAAATGTGCCCTCTCTCCTAATAGGCTAGTCTTTTGGGATGAGTTCTCCCGTTTGGTCTGTATCAGTTTCCTTGTCAAATTTGTCGAAGATAGACCGTGCCCAGGCTCACCGCCACAAAATATCTCTCTCTTTGTAAATTGTTTTAGTAGTTTATATTGATCGGCTTAAGGATGATTTTACAAGTAGTTCATTGCGCTCTCAAATAGCAATCTTTACTATTTTTCACACCAAGAAGCTCCACAAACATCTATGCGGAATTTGACCCTTTCTGGAAATCTAATCTCCTGTTTTATTGTACATGCTTAACTCAAATTCTCAATCAAATAACTTTATTATTCCCATGTAAATAAATAGCATTCTGGGCCATGTATATACACACAAATAAGAAATACGTTGCTATTTATGCAACAATTATTGTACATCAAACTCAGAAACAAACACAACAATCAACCAAGCAAACACAGCTTGTTATCCAAACAAATTACAAAAATTCACACAATTTATTTATATGCCACAACCAATCATGCTACTTCAACAAGTGGTGATGAAGAAGGTCTGGAGAAAATGCAGAGTTTGCAGCAAGGCGAGTACAACGACTGCACATAGTACTTATCCTCGCCTCCGACGACCGGCATCAGCACCCCCTTCTTGGCCGGGCTAACATACCCAGGCCGGTACGTAATTCCAAGGATGCCATCGACACGATCAGACAAATTTGCAAACCTAAACTGTGTCTCAAGATGCGCGAACGCATCGTTGCTAGACAGCTGGTAGTTATGAACCCTATTTTCCTCCTCGCCGATAGGGGTAACCCTAATGTCAATCTCCACCAGCCCCGCCACCGTCACTCTCACTGTGTTGACATCGTCAGTCCTCTCAACCACCACCTCTCTCCCGCTCTCGCTGCTGGTCCTCCACTCAGCATCCCCCTCTGTGGGGACGGCCACGGACTGGCCGTCCCACTTGACAGCCAGTGCGTCAGTCCGGTCGTCCCAGTGGGCGACCTTCTTGGCCGCGATCACGAGGGTGTGGGCATCGAACATGACAGAGAGCGCCTGCACCCACGTGTAGTCACGGGTCCGCCCCGCCGGCCTGGCACCAATGAGGTGCGCATTGATGTGGAGGTTGTGGTCTGAGACGATGGCGAAGTCGCTGCCCTTGGAACCATGGAAGTAGAACATGACTCCGTCCCCACCAACAAAGCGCGGGTCGTAGCATAGCGCACCGAAGCCGTTGCACTTAGGCCTCCTCCCTAACGTAGGAGTTTGATAAAATAAAAAAAATATGAGTATTTTTTTTTAAAATATAAATGACTGGATTACCCCTACTCATTATCTGTCCACTTATTTATAGGATTATTACTAATTTGTCGATGTGGGACAAGAAATAAGACGTACATTTGCAGGTGATCTCGCACTTGCTGCTGCAGTCGACGAAGCAGCCTTTGTTCTTTTTATTCTTCTTGGGCTTCCGCTGGGGGCACTCGGGCGGACAGGTGAGGGTCTTGTAGTGGCATTTGCCTCTTGCGTGGCAGAAGGCGCGTTCCTGGTTGGTCTTGGGCAGCGGCTCAAGCATTTCGTAGTTGGTTGTGGCCGCGTCGTTAGGAGGCTTCTTCTGCTTGTTAGCATTGTTGCCGCTGTTGCCTTGGGCCGCCGCAGCTGAGATGAAGATGAAGATGAAGAGGAGGAGGAGGGCCACCGGAAAGTAGAGCTTCCTCGCTTCCATTTTTCAAGTAGTAGTAGTAATTAAGAGAGCTTTATGTTTTGTGAAATGATCAATTAATGGAATCATTTATAGGTTGGAGATAAATGGGCGTGGGTTTCGGCTTAAGTAATGATGATATTTAGTTGATGCTATTCTATTAGAGAAATACAGTGGTTTCCTGGTTGGCTTTGATTAATTGTCTTTCAATCTTCATAAAACACACTATTAAAACATGTTCTTGCATAAAAGTCTTGGTTGGGTTTCTTACGTAACTTTGTATTTGCTTCATAATGCAACATTTCATTCGTAAGATCAATTTCAGCCAACGCTACAATTTGGAACTTCTCATTAAATTTTTATTGTCTCTCTCATTAAATAAGATTGTCTGATCACATGAAACCAAAAGATGAGACTTTAAGTAATACAGCAAGCTTTATGTCGGTGGCGTTAATTAAGTTATGAAGCACTTAAGAAAATGTGCAGAGGAGAGGAGGAGATCTGAGATAGGAAATCGAAACAGCATTTACTTTTGGATTGATGCATCTCTACGACAAAGTTTTGCATGTCAAAACAAAATGTGTTATGTGTGTTTGACCATGTCCATGTGAATAAATAAAATCTACGGCCTTCTTTTACTTTCGATTGCTTTTATAGGGCAAAAGTAGTCTCCTAGTATAGTACCTAAGTAATTAATGTCGGTATTATATGAGAAATTGGAGTGTGCGTGCGACTATAGATTTAAATTTTGCTCCAATCTAACAAACTTGTCTGCAATTTCATTTTAAAACCAAACTGAACGCGTCCGAAATATTCAAAATTTAGGATAAAAAACGGGTTATTTGAATATAAATATATGAACTTTAAAATTTGAATATAAATACATGGACTTTTGATTTTTCTGATTTTTTCCCAGATCTAAAATCAAAATACATGTGGCAAATTAAAGCTTATATGGCAATTAAAACTACACCAATGTATTTATATATATATATATATATATATATAGGGATGTATTCATTTCCTTTTCCTATATTTCCTCCTTTTTCCTTCTTAATATCAGCCATTAGATTAGAGAAATGGACGGTCAAGATCAACATTGGGTAATTAATCCCGTGTTGCATTATTTGTCCTATTTTGTGCATTATGAGGGTACAATAGTAATCTAATAATGGCTGGAAACCGCTACGAATAATGCACCACATGGTCACGAGTAATGCATATAATTGCCTATATAATGCACAATATGTGAACTGCAATGCATACGAACAAGATGTGCTGTGTTATGATGTTTGACACACGTTTCTTGTTTCCCTAAGGGTTTAATAAGCTTAGGGGCTAGGGTATAGTACGTAGACATGTATGTAATCTTCACATGGTAACGAGTAATGGATATAATTGACTATATAATGCACAATTTGTGAACTGCAATGCATACGAACAAGATGTGATGTGTTATGATGTTTGACACACGTTTCTTGTTTCCCCTAAGGGTTTAATAAGCTTAGGGGCTAGGGTATAGTACGTACGCATTAATAACAAATTATAAAACGATACGAATAATTCACCAAATTGTCACGAGTAATGGATGTTATTAACTATATAATGCACAATATGTGAACTGCAATGCATACGAATAAGATGTACCATGTTATGATGTTTGACACACGTTTCTTGTTTCCCCTAAGAGTTTAATAAGCTTAGGGGCTAGGGTATAGTACGTAGACATTACTAAATGCACGTATGTAATCTTCAATCCGTTGATTAACCCATATACACAATACCTCTAATAATGCATAATATACTGAGATAATGATAATTAACAGCTACATAATGCACTACCTAAACCAAATAATGCACATACGTATATTCCAATAACAACAATTTGTTAGTAATGTCTACGTACTATACCCTAGCCCCTAAGCTTATTAAACCCTTAGGGGAAACAAGAAACGTGTGTCAAACATCATAACATGGTACATCTTATTCGTATGCATTGCAGTTCACATATTGTGCATTATATAGTTAATAACATCCATTACTCGTGACAATTTGGTGAATTATTCGTATCGTTTTATAATTTGTTATTAATGAGTACGTACTATACCCTAGCCCCTAAGCTTATTAAACCCTTAGGGGAAACAAGAAACGTGTGTCAAACATCATAACACAGCACATCTTGTTCGTATGCATTGCAGTTCACAAATTGTGCATTATATAGTCAATTATATCCATTACTCGTTACCATGTGAAGATTACTTACGTGTCTACGTACTATACCCTAGCCCCTAAGCTTATTAAACCCTTAGGGGAAACAAGAAACGTGTGTCCAAACATCATAACATGGTACATCTTATTCGTATGCATTGCAGTTCACATATTGTGCATTATATAGTCAATTATATGCATTACTCGTGACCATGTGGTGCATTATTCGCAGATACCAAAATGTGGCAGTTACTTTTCTGTCAAATGTCAATAATAACCCTGTAATGCATACAACCACCTTCTATAATGCAACACGGAACCAGTTTTATAGAATCAATCTGATCCGTTGATGCCTTAGATCTAACGCGTAATATTAAGAAGGAAAAAGGATCTAAGATGTGAAAAGGAGAATAACGCTCCCCTATATATATATATATATATATATATATATTTGAATTCCACATCGACCACACCCTTTCTACTTTTTCTTGTCGAGCTCATCCAGAAGGCTCTGCCGTCGCCGCCGTCAAGACAACACCAGAGATCTTTGCTTCTCCATCAGCCGTCTCCCTCAGAGCATCATTAACCCCATCCCCATTTCAGGCTCCTCTCCACGTCATCATTCTCCTAAATTTGAGTCTCAGGCCACAACTGCTCTAACCCTACAGGCCCCATCCCGGACCACAACTATTAAATTGCATTATTCACAATTTACAATCTATTTTACGCGTGAAATAAAAATGCCGAAACATTTAAAACACGAAAAAGTTGTTCTTCATTCGGAAATTGAAAATTACAACATAGAAATTTAAAAATACAAAAAAAACATTAAAACATAACGTCAAAGCTGGAAAACGTTGGTGCGTGTCCAAATACATTCAATTAGATCGGCTTGGAGGCGAGTGTGTAGTTCTTCTTGGCGCATCGCGGCTGAACGGGCCATGGCATTGCGGATGTCGGGAGGAACGCCCTGCACGGGCGGGGCGGTGACAGTGTAGTTACTCCCGGTGCTGGAGAGCGGATCGTCGCTCCACAAAGTGACATTTTCTTCCTCGTCGTCAACGATCATGTTATGCATTATGATACATGCATACATGATGTCGGCGATTAGTGGACGCTGCCAACCACGGGCCGCTCCCTTCACAATAGCCCACCGTGCTTGGAGGACTTCGAATGCACGATCCACATCTTTTCGAGCCGTCTCTTGCTTTCGGGCAAACAATGCCCTCCGATCCGTTGTCGGACATGTGATAGTCTTCACGAACACGGGCAATCGATGGTAGATCTCATCTGCCAGATAGTACCCCATACTATACCGATGGTGGTTGGCCGTAAACTCTACGTTCGGCGCTCGCTCGGCACACAAGTCGTTCAACAATGGAGACTCGTTCAACACATTGAGGTCGTTGTTCGACCCAGCGACACCAAAGTAGGCATGCTAGATCCACAATCGTTGGTCGGCAACAGCCTCCAACACAATCATGGGATGTGTGCCCATGTGCCCTGTCACGACCGCCCCCTAGGGTTAATAAAAGCGGGCGATCGCGACTTAAAGGGGCTTAATGAACGGGCATAGAAGACTAGGGTTTCAATAAAGGTTTGACCAAAAATTTAAGTTTAATAAATAAAACAATCAAAAGATATTTATGTGAAAATAAATGCAAAGACCAAAGATTTGACATTATCAAAAGGTAGCGAGTTTTCAACTTTCAACCAAACAGTTTCATAGTTAAATAAAAATATAAGTAAAGAAAATATCACAGCGGAAGCATCCAAGAGAAGAGTGAAGTCATGTGTGAAGACACAACGACACTCGGAGTTTCAAAACAACCATAGCATTTTATTAATTCTGCTCAACACCGCCAACCGCTCGTCGCTGCTCAACCTGCACATAGAGAAAACATATGCAGGGCTGAGTACTTTTGAAAATACTCAGTGGCTCATGCCGAAAATATTTTAAATAAGAGTACATATTATTAGGGATGTCAATGTAACCCGAACCCGTGGGCCGGCCCGAATAACCCGATAAAAATACAGGGTTAGGGTTGTAATTTCGCAGCCCGAATTTAAAATCGGGCCATTCGGGCTGACCCGTTCGGGTTGTCGGGTTAGGCAGGCTGACCCGTTCGGGTTACGGGTCGGCCCGTTGGGTTGAAGGCTTCTGCACAGCGAGCAGTTTTTGTAACGGTCATAACTTTCTCTACAAAGCTCCGATTGAGGCGTGCAATATATCCACGCGAAGCTCTTTCGAAGACGAAGAGAATAATATGTATTAGAGGTTTATCAGACTTCAAAATCGCGAGAAACATTGACTCAAATAAGGCAGCTGCACATCCACATATTTTGTGTATATTTTCTAATCAATTTTCTATCATTTCTCAACAAACATGTAAACATACCAAAATATAGAAATATAATCAAAATCATCCAAGACAACCCTCTAAAACCATGCAAAATCCAAATACGCCAACCCACTATATAAGATCACGAAAAAAATCACCATGTGGTTCATGGATTCATAAATACTCGTATATAAAAGCTTTCTTTTAGTATATTTCCAATATAATAGTGCAAAGTGTTTTGACGCCGCTTCGTCATTGAATTATGCGTACTTTGATGATTCTTAAAACAAAGATAAATTATTATTTGACTTATTTACAGCTGGAATAAATTAAATTTGACCAATCATAATTCAAGAAAACTTAGAGTTACTCCAGTTAGCTAGCATCTTGATAATTCACTCTTTAACAATTCAAAATATTTTTGTTACATCTACGATGCACCTCTCACGTTATGAAAATTTTATTTAATTTTCTACGAATTGATTTATGTTTGAATTTTGAAACAAAGTGTTGATTTATGTTTTAAATACATAAACATAAACATAAACATACTACTGATAGATATTTTGTAAATAATTATGTAATGAATAAGTTATTTAAATTTAAATAACTTAATCTTTTTTAAAAATATTAAAGAAAATTAAAAATATGTATTTCATTGTTGAATGATTAATTAAAAATATGTATATAAATAAAGAAAATTTAAAATACGTATTATTTTTTGAAAATATCAAAAGAATTAAAAATATGCATTGGCCCGAATAACCCGTTGGGTTAGCCCGAAACCCGAAGGGTTAGGGTTGAACTTTTATAACCCGAAAAAATCATAACCCGAATAGCCTGTACCCGAATGGCCCGACAACCCGAACGGGTTTGCCCGAACCCGAACGGGTTGGCCCGATTGACATCCCTACATATTATCATGCCATACGTAGGTAACCATCGGGGTTTGAGCTTTATAAAGGCCCGAGGCACCAAAATATTTTCCATTGTTCAAAATAGCGACTGCGCAATCATTTTTCCCCATCGTCATCAACCATATCTGCCAATACATGACAAGGAATGCGGCCGCAAACCAGGTCACTAGACCGGCCAGCATGTACGCTAGCACACAGTCTACCATAGATGTACACTAATCCAAGTAGGGTTTGCGGCCCTACGAGGACCCGAATTCGATTTATATAACAGTGGCAACAGCCACATCAGATAGGCACGTTAAAATAAATCACGGCATGATAATCGCTTTAAACTACCCTTATAGCTCCAAAGTCATACGTAAAAGATTTTAGTAAAAGAAAACCCACAAAAAGGTAGGGTAGAAAAGAAGCCCACCTCGACCGTTTAGAGTTCGACTACTGCTTTCCCTTTGTTATCACGCTTCGCGCACGAGTTATCACCTTTAGATAATATATATCTTATCAATCAGTCACAACCATCGATTTAATATTATGCATGTCCCTAACATTTCCATTTTCCCATCTTTGAATAACACATCACGTCATCACATAGATACATCAAGTAATTCACTTATAAAAACATAGTGTTTTTGTCAAGATAGAAATCTGGCAGCACTGCGCAACCATTTTGTAAAAATTATTAAAACTTCACCCGACTTCCGTTGGGGCTAAAACTTTACCACAAAGCAGTAGACTCATCAAATAACTTCCAGTTTAAAAATCACGCCAAAATAACCTTTTTTAGGTCGGTCAAATAGAAAACGTAACCTACTGGTCGAGAAAACATTTTCTGCCAGAAATGCGCAGTCAACTTTAAAAAATTCACCAAAAATCCATCTTTTATCCAAATGAGTTGAAATTCACACACAACACAGAAGACATCATGAAGTTTACTCAGGAAAAAGAATCGATCAAATTGGAGTTCATTTGGTCGGTCAAATACGTATCGGAACCTACTGTCCGAATTCACAATTTTAAATGCTTCAAAATTTCGAATTAGGGTTTTAAATGAAGAATGGAGGTTTGATTTTACCTTCTTTGGACGAAACACACGGTAGGAACGAATAAAAGTCTTGCTTCTTCAACAATCTCTTGGAAATTCGAAAGGATCTTTGAGTAGAGTGGAAGAACAAGTGGGAGAGAAGTGGAGCAAGGGGAGGGGGCGTGTGAAATGAGAGAGGGGGCGTGTGATTTGGGGCTAGGGTTTGGGGTTGGTTATATTTATAAGGTTAGAATAAAATCTCCCATTTAATTGCATGAAGATGTGGAGGATTAATTAAAAGATATTTGGAGGAGATTTGGGGGAGGAATTGGCGTGAATTTGAGGGAGGAATTAAGGTGAGATTTTCGAAAATCATGGCTAATTAATTAGCCTTTGATTTAATTTGGTAGTTTCACGGAGCAGAATAAAAGAATACGGAGCAGGAAAATTAATAAAAATTATCCCCAAATTAAATGGTAGTAGGCGTGTGATTTAACTCCTTCCACAAGGAATAATTTCCAAATCTTTAACAAAATAAGACAAGGCAAGATTTGCTAGGATATTCCAATTTAATCATGGAAAGAAATAATTAAGGGATCAAAATAAATAATGAATAATTTCCTTCTCCCACAAATTAGGAAATTTCGAAATCTCCCTTAGGAAAAATAATAGGGCCGATTTTTATCATGAAGAAATAAGATAATTAGGCTTTGGATTTAATTTGGAAAATTATCCCAACACAAATAATTAAATCCAAGAAAAGAATTCCCCTCCAATAACCAATAGTGGTCGAAATTTTCTCCACAAAAGGGCAAGGTAATTATTTATGATCCTAATTAAATCTCACTCCCCTTAACAAAATAAGTTACCGCAATATATTTCATTCCACATCAATTAATTTAAGCCACGTCATAAAATCAACGAATTTGACTCGGTCAAATCAAAATTAGGTCACCAAAGCAAACACATAACGATTCGCCATTTAATTGCGACAATCAAAGCAATAAATACAATCATCCTAGGGTTCGAAAATTAGGGTTCGAAAAGTGGGGCGTTACATGCCCGCTAGTGTATTGTCCTCTCCAAGCCGTTGGACAATCCTTCCACTGCCAGTGCATACAGTCGATGCTGTCCAGAATCCCCGGGAAGCCGTGGGTCCACTCGTGCGTGTTCACCAACTTCCTAATGTTGTCGGTCGTTGGCTTTCTTAAGTATGTATCCTTGAATGCTTCGATGACTGCCCGACAGAATTTAACTAGGCAAGCCCGTCCAGTATGCTGCCTTGCATGGAGATACTCATCGAACATATCTGAAGTAGTTCCGTAAGCGAGTTGACGTATGGCAGATGTGCATTTTTGCAAAGTCGATATACTTTGCCAGCCCACAGCATCGGTGGTTTCCTTGAAATACGAGTCACGAGCTACAACTGCGTTGACAATGCGCAGGAACAAAGGCCTCCGCATCCGGAACCGGCGACAGAACATTTGATCACTCCATCGTGGATCTCTAGAGAAATAATCTGTGAAAAGCCGCAAACCAGCTTGTTCACGGTCTCGGTGGATATACATCTGAGTACGTGGTACCTGGATGTGTTGTTCGTTCCACGCTTGAATAGCAGCTTGGTAGCGTTCCACTTCGTTGTTGATTTCTTCTTGGATTGCCGGTATCGCCGCCTCTAACATTCGGGTCATTTGAGCTTCGATTGCTCTTTGAAGATGAGGCATTTTTTCGAATATTAGGGAGAGAAATGAAGTTGAACAGATATGAAAATGGATGGAGTGGTATTTATAGATAAATTTTTTAATTTTAAAAAAAATATTTTGAAGTTGCGGCCCGGTTCAGCCCGAACACCAATTAACGCTGGGTCGGACCGCATCGCGGCCCGTCCCGATGCACTTAACCCTGAGCTGGCCCGGACCCGGGCGCGTCCTCGGGACCGGCCCAGGCTGCAAAATGCTCCTCTCCAACGCTGCGTGACGCGGGCTGGGACCCAACTGCGGTTCGACCCGCCGCGTTAATGATGCTCTCAGATAGAAGCTCGCGCCCTTCATCCTTAGCTACTGCACGCACCGTGTGAGCACAAGCTCACTCCGCAACTGCCCCTCCACCTTCCAGAACATCCACAGCTTTCAGTGCGCCATGAACGCGATCGTCGCCGACGCTCACCCCGACAGCATCGGAGGAAACCTCCACTAGCCTCACCGTTCGTTCTGCGACGGGGATGATGATGCGAAGAGGATCGTGAAGAATACGTCGTGGAAAAGGAAGTATTGAGTGCAAAGGTGGAAAATTTCTCGCCGGATCTAGTTCATTCGCGATTCCTTTTTCGACATTCTCCTCATGAACATATCCTTCTCACTCTGCCACAACTTTAGCAGGAGGAAATGCCCTGGGCTGCGCGAGATCTTCGCCAACGGATGGCTCCGCATCGCTGCTGTACAAGCCGATCTGTGGCACTGCTCCTCGGCCACCACCGGAATTTCCACCACGTGAGTGTCTTTACCTTCCACCATTGATGTAATCTTCCACCAAGATGGAGAGGCCGACAGGTTGGAAATTGAGATGCAAACATCTCTGACGGTGACGGCAGAGCCTTCCCGAAGGGCTCGAGAAAACAGAGCAAGCATGGTGACCAAGATGGAGAGGCGGCAGGTTGGAAATTGAGATGCAAACATCTCCGACGGCGACGGCAGAGCCTTCCCGAAGGGCTCGAGAAAAAAGAGCAAGCATGGTGCGGCCAACAAGAGCTGGCTGATGTGGAATTCAAATATATATATTTTTAATTAATATAAATATATTGGTGAAGTTTTAATTGCCACACGGGCTTTAATTTTCCACATGTTTTTTTATTTTAGATCTAGGGGAAAAATCAGAAAAATTGAAAGTTCATGTATTTGTATTCAAATTTTAAAGTTTAGGGGAAAATCCAAAAAAAATCTCAAAGTTCATGCATTTATAGACAAATAACCCTTAAAAAATGTGTCGATTTAAAACCAAATTCAAACTAATACTAATAATTAAGGTTTTGGTTTTTTAAATGCCAAATTGAATAGAGGATTCTGAAATTTCAAATTTAAAAGCTAAAATTTTGAATTTTATTTTACAAAATGGAAATATATAAAATAATTATATTTCATTTTTTTAGAGGCATAGAGCGGTTTAGCATCACTCAAAAATAATAAAGTGATAAAATAGGATCGTTTTCGGTTCATGCCTGTATAGCCATACAGTATAAGTACACTTCCTAGGATTTACTTGTGCCACAACAGGCTGTAATTAGTTTGGAGATTATTTCTGGAGAATATATGTCTTTGATTTTGGGGGACAAATATGTCTGTCTTTTAATTACTAGGAGAAATATAGCTAGCAGGAAACTAATATTGCTTCCTTAATCTTATGTATGGGACAGTTATTTATAATGTAAACATGTCGGTGATGGTTATATATAGGGGAACTCTATTTGTCTCTATTTACTCTGAATATGGTAGAAAACTTACATTATGTTATCAAACTACACATTTCGATATATGTCTCTATAGTGTAAAATTAATTAATTTTAATTAGTAGGGAACATTACGATATAGTGTCTCTATAGTGTAAAATTAATTAATATTAGTAGCTAGGAGACATTTCTAACTATTTGAGTCATGTATTTGTAGGATCATCATAACAACCTGAAGCTATATCTTTTGGGGTGTATGTGATAAATTGTTTTGGAGAAACTAACTTTGATCTGTATACTAGTACTCCATAAAATAGTAGTAGATTGTTTTATGTACATTTCTTACTTTGTTTCTCTAGAATTTTGGTAGTATTTAAGTGCTTGACTATGAATCAATATTTTTTTCCCGAGATATGTAGGAGTATAAATTATATTGAATGATTATTAGATTCTCAATTTTTTTACTTTGAAAGTTGGAACCGTTAATTTGATTTAGAAATTGAGTTTAAATATATACTCCATAATAACAATTTTTATCATAACACATATACCAATACAATTTATTACTCTATAGTCTATACTACATTGAAATTCTCTTTCTTTTATTTAACACATGTTGAAAGTACTATACTCCATTCACTGGTTAAACCAGAGTATTACATATTAATATGTTAATGACATATAGTACTTAAATTAGCATAAACTTTAATTTTTTGAAAATAACATGATTTTCTCTAAAGAATTCTCGAATCTTGCATAAAATCATTAAAGTTGAATCGATACTAAAAAAATTGAACCAAAGAGCCAAATTCTCACATGAAGCAAATGATATTATTTCAGGCTCTGGAAAATGCATCAATTTACCATAGTCTAACACAAAATATAAAAAAATGACCTCGTTCATTATATATTCCATGCTAGAATCTGATAAATTTGTTGATTCAACTTTCAAACACAGGATTGTTAAGGAGCCAAAGTTGGAAATTCATGCAAAATCCAACACCCACACTAACGCACATAAGAGACTTGATTGTGAATCTTGTAATTAGAGATAAGCATCCCACCCATTGAATGTCTTGAATTCAAAGACCCGGCCATCTTGAGCAGGTCAAAATTAAGGCTGCTCATCTTTCCCTCCCTCTGTCGGCGGTGGGTCCACGCCTGCTGCGGCAACTCCTCCATAAAAAGAACTCAGAGTAGGAGTGTTACAGCATGCATGTCGGTGGTGAGGACGGAAGAATTGCCGATCAAACGTTTCTCCTTCTTCACAGTTGACATATATTTTTATGGTTGAATATGTGCAACTTGCCGATGCATTTGGCAACAAGAGCGGATCATGTTTCCACTTTCCGCAATGCTTCCGGTGCTTGTTTGTGTCTCCATAAAGGAAGTCTGCTTGCACCATCTTTATGAAGAGAGCTAGGTATTGTTTGTTTAAGATGAGACTAGTCTCTTTTAGTAGCATATGTATGTAATCTTCTTTTTTCTTATCTATCTTGTAGTATTATATTCCGTATAATTTGTGTTGGAGCTTGGAGGGAGAAAGCCAAGCACAGTGGCTAATAATGACTACGGCTGCTCCTTCATGAAAACTCCTACTCCATATTAATAGCCAGCTCAGCTGTATATATCACTTCGCATTTTATGCACTAATAAATATCCAGGATTTTAAATAACTAATTTTATTTAATTCCTTCAATAATTCCGATTGTGTGCCAACATTTCCTGATTCTGTTTTACCTGAGACAGAAAATTACATTTTCAGGCGAAGTTGCAATAATCTTAATTCTGAGATAGAAATTTGTTAATAAAATGCTCATGAAAATATGCCTTGTTGAAACAGCAAGAAAGATAAGTTGGAGCCAAGAGTAGCATAATGATGATTCGAAAGAGAGAGACATGCTTATTGATGAGTAGAACATTGTAGGGAGAAGATGTTATAACTCCCGATTTGAACCGAGAGATGTGGTTTTTGGATCAGTTTCCACCACTGCCTCTTCACAAAGTTTTATAGCCATTTGCTCTGTTAAGTACAAACTCATCCCACATCGGGAGTCTGAGGGGGGTTGTTAAGTACAAACTCATCCCACATCGGGAGTCTAAGGGAAGTTGGAAGGTATATATAATTCCCCTTTTGGGAAGTGACCTAAAAACAAATCCGTACGGGCTTGACCCAAAGCGGAGAATATCAAACGTCAGTTGACAATCCGAACATGCTCTCTACATTTTGTTTGTAATCACAGGACATATATAATACGGGGAGTAACTTTTAGTATTCAACTGCTATTGCGAATTTTTTATGGCCCCTCATTTGTACCAGCTAAATTGTCTTGTACCCTGTTGTGAGTTTTATGCTAAATTCTTTTTCTATCCTTGTACATAACAAAGTTAAGCAGCCGTTTTCTCTCCAGTCATTTTGTTTGTAATCACAGATTCACAGGACATATAAAAGTAGTAATTTTTAGTGTTCAACTGCTATGGTGAATGTCTGATGGCCCTCATTTGTACTAGCTTCGGCCACATGAATCATCAGAGCTAACTTACACGGTTACCCCAACAAAGAACATCAAGTTAGAAAGACTAGTACCACTGGTCCCATTCTTAAGAAATGAACTCTTAGCAACACAAGTCATTTCTACATAGGCCTTTGACATTATGTCAATGATGAAGAATAGGCAAGTTGTAGTCAGACTCTCAAGAGTATCAGACCAAAAACCAAACACAATATATTTATCTTGAACTATAAATAAAAATACAGAACAAACCAAAACTTGAACGCCTGCACTGGCATAACTAAACTTATTGATCCTCTTTCTTTCAGCACGATATGAACGGGAGGACTTACACAACGGTTATTAGAAAAAACTGGTCCAGCCATTTACCTGAATACAAATCATATATTTTCATAATGAGAGTTATCTTCGAGTTCATACACAATCTTTTGATATGTCTGCCCATCTACAAGTTTCTTTTCTTGCAACAGGTTCAAGAACCTCAAAGCCTCTCTAGTCCCTCTCTGTCGTAACATTTCAGTCGATACAGTTCTATAAGTGATGACGTCAGCCCACCTCTGGTGCTCAGCCATCTCCCACAAGAACTTCACAGCCTCATCAACCTCCCCCTCAAGAGCCAATGAGTTCACAAGGGAGTTATACGATTTACTGCTAGGCACAAAACCACTTTTCTTCATCCTATCACAAATCTCTCTAGCATTCTGCGTTCGGCCTTGTGCACACAGCCCATGAATCAAATAATCATACGAAAACGAGTTTGGCTGGCATTCATAAGCCGTGCCCATCTGGTGAAAGATTCTAAGTGCATCATTGACATGAAGTGAAAGCACATATCCTTTGATCATAGAATTGAGACAAAAAATATCAGGCTCAATCCCAGAATCTACCATTTGCTTGAACAAGCTTCGAATAGTCTCCATATACATATGATTAATGTAAGAATTCTTTCCACGGCTCAGAAGCGCAGCAAACAATATATTGTAAGTTCTTATAGTTGGCCTGCTATCCAGTTTCCTACAATCACACATACGCTTGAATATATTGACAGCCCTAACCAGTTTCCTAGCTTCGGTGAAGTAGTAAATCATGCTATTGTAAAGGGGCTCGGAAGCAATAGAAGAAACTGCTAGCACCTGATTGACGACACAGTCCATCTCCTCGTACATTTTAGCTGCACCGAGCTTCTTGATCGTAACATGATATGTCAACGCATTGTGCCTGAATCTGTGCTGCTGGGATGCCCAATTGAAAAGCTCGAAACAGACTAGCGGATCTTCCAGTAAGGCTATGACATCGTGCAGCTCTTCAGGAGTGAATCTCGGAGGGAGTTGGGATTTGGCTGCTTGGAAAAGAGACTCGTTTAGAACGGGTTTCGCCGCGGCTATCTCTCTCTTCTTGATTCTCCTCCTCAATGTTCTTGATATCGGGCCTTTGTAGATTCGCGTAGAATGGGATGCAGCAGTTAGGTTTCTGAACAAGACTGCATTTTTAGGTGGTTTACCGCGTAACTGAGACAAGAATGTTGAATTTGAGATACTGTGGGAGGTGGGTGACGAAGGAGTGCGATTATTGGATTGGGTTGGACCGAACATACTGTAGAGAAAGCGTTTATTGGGTTGGATGAGTTGAGATTTATTTCCGCGTGGAGCGAACATTGTAGGAACTGGTGTGAATTTCAGTTAGTTGATGGGAAGGTGATGAAGAATGGTTATGTTTAATGATGGATTGGGGCGAGAAGATGTTGAAAATACCCGCAGGTAAAGGCCGGTATGGGGAGTCCGGGGGCCGTAGAAGATGGTACGACGGCGGTGGAGGTGGCTGAATTGGTGATTGAGGTCGGATCGGGGCTCGCAGGGAAACTGTATGATGAAATGTCTACAAGAGGTTAATGAAATGGAGAATGCAGATGGAGTTTTCTCGGGTTTGGTAATAATTAAATAAAAGTTAAAATTGTTTAGCATCCAATAGCAATAGCCTAACCAAAAACTTCCCTTACTACATCATCATGCTCTTCCCACAGCTTAGCCACTGCCCTAGCCAAGTAACAGCCTAACAATAGCCTAGCCAAAAACTTCTCTTGTCACATTATCATGCCCTTCTCACAGTCTAACCACTGCTCAGCCAAGTAACAGCCTAGCCAATGAATGCCCTAGCCTAACAAATATTAATTGATAGATACGATTTAATTCATTTTTATTGTTGGTATTTGTCAAATATTAATAATATGAAGTGCAATGAGTTATAAATATAACGTATAAATAAAAAGATTAAAAAAATAAAATAAAATTCGGCAAATCGATCGCTCGCTGCACAATAGGCGGCCAGCGATAGCCGATTAGTCCATGCCCAACCTCTCATTCGCTCCGCGCTCGTCCTTACCGTTTGCCGATTGCAATAGTGGACTAGCGTCGGCCCTAGCCACTAGGACGGGCGCTAGTCCACTATTGTAGATGCTTTAGGACAAGTTTACATTAGGTACCATTATTCAAAATTTCAAACCCATTTATACAAAATAAGGTTATTTGTGTATAATATTTTTTGGATATTTCCTCTATTATTGTCTAATAGAACAATAGTACATTTATAATACATTTTCAGTAGAATTATTATTATTATTTTTTTTAATCACGTATAGCATGATATTTTTAAATATAAGTAATGATTTAAAATATATAACAGTAGTAGTTCTTCAAGTGAAGTGGATATGGCTGTTCTTTAAGAAAACTCGCATAGCTGCATATATCACTTTGCATTTTATGCACTAAAGATCGATGATTATAAATAATTATGATCAAGTTCCTAGTAAGAAAAGGCTGCCTTTTTTTATTTAATTATTTCATTAATTGTTTGAACAACTTTGTAACAGACTATGCACAAGAAGCTTCCACAGCTAAGGTTTTAGCAGTTCCTGCACAGGGATCGCCAAAAGTATTCACCGATACTCGAACGCTGCAGCTTCTTGATCCTACGCAAGCCTGCGATATATACATAACCAAATCAAAACACCATCTTAGAAATAATCAGCATAGTTTGTGACAAAAATAAATCAGCAAGACCTTTTTAATAATGGAGAGAGCTCTGTTGCTGCTGCATCGGCCATGGCTAAAACTCCCGCATGATCCATGAGGAGTTCCAAAGCTGGCGAAGTTGATCTTAGATATGACCTGATGTGGATGAGGGCAACCCAGGGACAGAGTTGGCCCTGCCCTTTTTCTCGTTTCCTCGTCTGCAGTCCACATCTCCACAGGAATCGGGTGTGAATCTGAGACGCGAGAGCATAGGCTTTGCACCTCTCTAGTTGCAAAAGATAGCTTTGTTGGATCCCCTCCTGCTTGCTCGAACAACACTAGCACATTTCCACTTGGCTTTAGCCACAAACGGGGCACGTGGTACCTGAAACACCAAACATTATGAATACTTGGAAAACTGATACTATAAAGAATTTTATAAATAAAAGAAGCTCTTACAGCAGCTGAGTAGGCTTCCCACAGTTTTTCAGACATTTGTTTGAGCTGTAAGAACCTCTGTAATTGCAAGAGTTGGTGCAGCCATTGCTTGAGGCAATGTTAGTTGGCCAATACCGCCCGATGCTCTGTCCATTTACCCATGCCTCACCCTTCCCCAGTCCTGTGAAGTCCAATGCAACCGGGCTGCTACCGGAGGGGGCATCAAAAGTTGTCTGGATCACACAGAGTAAATTTTATTGTGATTATATCTTCAACATAGTCACACTGGAATAGTTGTTATCATGGTGAAAATGTACCTTGTACCAGACCAGTGGTTGATTCTTGGGCAAGGCAGGTTGTGACACCCAAAGTGAGGAGCTTCCTGTCGAAAGGCCTAGCCCTTCCCCTTTTAGACCAATCTGCATTCCGCATGAGATCAATACCGATGAAATAGGACGTCGTATCACCAACAAACATATTAGCTACTTTTGACACAATGTTAAAAATGACCTGATATGTCCACCGCTGAGAGGACAGATCAGCTATAGATCCGTTTTTCAGGCCTTTTAACTGGACAGGCCCGGTTACTCCAGCACCTTTCAAATCGAAAAATGCTCCGTAGTTCTGAATCAACAAAACTTTTGCATTAGGTAAAACTTCTTGTAAGATTTATTGATAAACTCTGTGTATATATACCTGCAATCCCACAGTCGAACTCAAGAGATCAATATTATTTTTACCCGGAACAAGGCTTACAGGAACATCTAATGAGACTTTAGGGTTACTGTTTCGCCCATTGCCACTCCCTGTACAATAGCCCCAAGCAGTTAAGACGGAATAGCAGAAGCAAAGGGCAAAAAAGTTAGAAGTATTCATTTATTTTTTAGTCACTTCACCTGCAACTTTCCCATTGATAAAAACATTAAGTGCATGGCCTAGAGAATCCACGTGAAGGACTGTCTGAGACCCGTCTTCAAGAAAAGGCTCGTCCCCTTTCGTTTCAATGCTGAAACAATCACGAAAAAAGTTAAAAATCGAAGAGTTTTGTTTAAAAAAACAGCAGTGTATCTTTTTTAGAAAAGCTCCCATACCTCAGAGAATACCAAAGATAATCACTTTGATCAGCAGTAGTGTTTATTTGCTCCAGCAGCCCAGGTTTTGTGAATGCATTATTACTGGATATACCTACAGGTTCGTAGATCCAACTCCAACCTGAGAATGCATCTGTTTCCGTAGCACCATCTTCTGAAGACTGATGAACGAACTTTGTAACAGTTGACATTGAGTTTATCTGTTATTTGTCAAGTGACATTAGCTTCTGACTGAAATCTGCTAGTGACTTATTAGAGATATTATAACACTGAAGGTTAAAATTTCAATTGCTTTGGAGTTCAAGTATCAAATCTTCAAGGTTCATGGTTGGAAAGGAGAAATGCAATATGAAGGCTTGCAATGCATACTTTTGCAGTATTGAGGACCACATTCTTGCAGTCAGGTAAGATGCTGACAGACCAAGCAGGCAAACTATAGGAATTTCCATTGAACTTCACCGTGGCATCCGATTGTGTGCCAACATTTGCAAGAAAAGCAGCACACTTTCCTGATTCTGTTTGATATACAGTAGCCTGAGAAAGAAAATTACATTTTCAGGAGAAGTTGCAATAATCTTAATTTTGAGATAGAAATTTGTGAATAAAATGCTAATGGAAATATGCCTTGTTAAAACAGCAATAAAGATCCAGAACAAGAAGTTGGAGCCAAGAGCTCGCTTCTTAATGAGTAGAACCTTGTAGGGAGAAGATGTTATACCTCCAAATTTGAACCGAGAGATGTGGTTTTTGGATCAGTTTCCACCATTGCCTCTTCACAAAGTTTTATAGCCTTGTGTACATCTTTCAAGTGACCCCATTTTGGTTGCCTCAGATGGCCTAAAACAGAGCAGTCAATACACATTCATGAATCCATATCAGAAAATATTACATTGAAACAAGAGATAAAATATACTCTCTGGCTGCCCGTATCATATTAGACATTGTTGTTAATAGCTATTGTAAAGTCATCAAATTTTACAACCTAAACTTGTTGTAGTGCAGAAACAGATATTAGACAAAGGAATGACATACCATACTCATCAATTGGAGCATCATAATCATAGGTTGTTGTAATGAAAGGTCCACCACTCGAGCGACCAAAGTTAGTCCCACCGTGGTACTGTTAAAAATGCAATACAATTCATATGACAAGTTCTTGCATATATCCAATGTAAAGGACAACTGTATATATACCATGTAATAGTTCTGGAAGGTTCCCCCGAGCTGGTAAAAGCGTGCAACAGCAAAAGCAACATCTTCTGTAGGTCTATATGGCAGAGGATCACCGAATGAAGAGAACCTGGTGTTTTATTAACAACACATGCAGGAAAAGTTAGACAACCCCAAAGATACTAAACAAAGAACCACAATGCAGTTTAACAATGATCAAGCATTTCTAAAGTTGTACCATCCGCTCCAGTTTTCCGTCCACATTTTTGGTTTGTTATTGGAATTTGGGGTGTACTGGTCACAGTAAAACCCATTGCAAGTGTCAATCTGTAATTATTCAGGAGAAAATGTAGTTTATTATCTTGGATTTATCATCTGCTGAAATAGCCATCGAGCTCGGCTCTAATTACAGGTTGAAGCACGGAAACCAGAACTTACAATAGGATTAGGAGCATCTTTTTGCTGGCACATAACCCAGGGCACTCCTGTATTCAGTGAGGTGGCCATTGTTGCAGCCCAGGTTATGTACGGTTTCGCACCACCACCATAAGCAGAATCAATATTTCCATACTCATTTTCTATCTGAAATGTTGGACATACACGACATCCTTGAGCACTTATAGCTATAAAGATGCTAAAACATGATTCTTAGAGCATTCAACCTGAGACAAAATTATGTGGCCTCCCTGTGATGCATACAGATTTTCTTGTTTCATCAAGTCCACAATCTTGGCTGTGAATCTCTTCATTTCAGCCTGCAATATCCCATTAATCCATTGTATTTTAGGTTATGCTAACAATTACCAATTACAGCCAAATCTAAATGTAAGAAAGAGAAGCAAGAACAGTACCTTAAAGGGCTCATTATCTGTTCGAAGCTTAATTCCCGGTATAAAATGCAGCCAAAGGGGAAATCCACTGTTCAAAAATAGATTAGCAGTTCTCATTTCAGCTATGATTCAGTATAATCATCTCCACATTTTTATACATTAACAAAACCAAGATATAAAAATTGCTATTTTTTCTTGATTATTGAAGAGAAATCTTAAGTTACCCATAATTCCATTCAGCACAGACATAGGGACCGATTCGTAGATGAACAAACAGACCAGCCTCCTTCACCAATTTCACAAATTTCACCAAATCCTTTCTGCCTTCAAAATCATACTGCAAAATTCACTTTCAACGTAAGCCTCACTTTCCTCTATTAGTATTATTTCTTTCTTTCATACTTTCCATAATTGACTTTTACTCATCAAAACAAATCTTAATCAATAGCCCCAACAACAATGATTGAAAACGCGGACTCAACCACATTAGTAAATACCTTTACTTGAAAAAGTTCACTACTTTTCGATCAAGACACAGGAAAATCAGAAAAACTTATTCTTTGCCTTTCTTCGTCATTACTCCACTTTCCCCCTCCATTAAACAAAAACATACTACAACCAAGTTAGGGATAATCATGCCAGAGAAAAAAGCACCACAAAATCGCATTTTTCGAAAACGTAAATTAACAAACATAAAAACTAAAATAACATGAGCAATCACCTTGCCGCGAACTGGTTCGTGCAAATTCCAGAAAACGTAAGTTTCTATCACATCCAATCCTCCGTCTTTGGATTTCTGTATCAAGTCCGGCCACATCTGTTCCCAAACACAACAAAAAAGGAAAACATCACATTTCCATTCATAAAACTGTGTGCGCGCGTGAAAAATGCGAGTTCCGTACTAACATCAGGAGTGCTGCGCGGGTAGTGGATGGAGCCGGAGACGAGAACCCTCCGCTTTCCGTCTATCACCAGCGCGCGGTGATCGTACGTCACGTTGGCACCAAAACAGAACGACGTCGTCGTCAGCAACAGCAAACAAAGCAAGCCGTACAACGAAACCGCCATTGCTAGCTCTCGTTTTCCTTGTACAAAACAGCACCAATAATTCCTTTCCTTCGGATTTTGGCTGCTATTTAAAGGGGGGAAATGGAAATCCTGCACTTTTTCCTTAATTTGGGGTTTTGTTACTTTCAGCGCTTGTATTCTTATCCCTTTGTCTTAAGAGAAAGAAACGGACGAAGAATTAACCGAAAACAGTTCCGGAAGATAGCTAACGTGAGCCGGCAACGGCACGCTAACTACTGCTGCGCCACGTGACGTTTTCGTCGTCGTTTTGGGTTCAGCCTCTGCAGCAATGCTGCTCAAATGCGCATGAGATGAGAAGCGTGACGGTGCCTGTTTTGTTTATATACCAAATTTCAATTAATTTTAATAAATAATTTCATAAATACTGTTCCCTCCGTCCCGCACTACTCGCACGTTTCATTTTCGGCACGGAGATTAAGGAATGAGTGTATAACAAAGTCAAATATTATGGTTGTTGGTGAAAATTTTTCCTAAAAATGGAAATAGTGCAAATAACTTGGGACGCCCAGAAAGGAAATAAGTGCAAGTAGTCCGGGACCGAGGGAGTATATTTTTTTATATATTTTCAGCGCCGTATGATTAAAATGGTATGATAAGCTCGAAACTCGAACGACACGACAATCGTGCTCACGGAATTGCAACAGAATTATACGGTTAATAATTAGGAAAGTCATTTGATAACAGTGCATTATTTATTCGATTTTAGGAAATTACCATTTTTATGTCGAGATCGAATGAGTGCACTCATACTACTACTATGGAGTATTATCTTCACCGTCCACCGACATTACAGATTTATTTTAGTACTAGGAAAATATTAAAAAATCAAACTATAAAAAGTAGACATATTTTGAAACAAATAAAAAGAAGAATTAAGGATTAATTTATTGGGACAGTGATGTAGTGGGAATAATAGGTCAGCTAAAATGACAATCTTTCTTGAATTATTTATCTATACAAATGAACGATATACTATATTATACATGAACGAATGATATGACATACACTACAATTTACAGTATAGATAACAACATGTATGCAATATAAATTAATATTACTAGTAATGTGAATGTTATATTATAAGACAAGAGTGGGCAAAATTATCCTCCTAACTAATAATACAGATAAAGTTTTAATATTTTCAATCTAAAAGGAAGTTGAAAGCAATTTGTTCACTAGACAAAATTGTAGTAACATTTGGCATCCACATTATATAACTATTTAATTATTTTTCAAGAGATATACTTTTTAAACAAAATACTCCACTAGTATTTGCCATTTCTTCTTTTTCTGTAATAAATTCCTTTGTACCTACGATCGAACTTCTGGCATCGTACCGGCCAGGTCATTATGATTTATGATTTATTAATTCTTACGCATTACTCCCTCCGTCCCGGGCTACTCGCCCCTTTCCTTTTCGGCACGGAGATTAAGGAATGAGTGTATAGGAAAGTTAAAAATTACGGCTGTAGGTGAAAATTTTTACTAAAAATGGAAAGAGTGCAAGTAACTTGGGACGCCCAAAAAGGAAATAAGTGCGAATAGTGCGGGACGGATGGAGTACTATATTTTATACAGTACTCCTGCTTTGACAAAATATTTATTCGGATAATATTTTTGGTTGCCTATTTTTTCAATTGTAAGAAAACATGGAGGGTCCTAATGTGTCACAAAATCAAAAGTGTGTAGTCCCCCCAGACTTAATTTCAAACCAGAAGACTGTTCATCTACAAAGACAACCCTACTTTATTGAAGCTTTTATTTCATAATACTATCATTTTTATAGATTTTAATTCTCTTAATTCATAGGCTAATTTATTTCCCCCACTCATTATTTTGCCGACAACAAATTAATGGGATATTGTTCACTCATATCTATCCAATAAAGAATAAACTACCTTTGATCCCAAACTAATTAATTAATGATTCATTTAGTTTAGTGAGTACTACTACTACTACTATACAGTTCACGGACTGAGGAATTACTCATTGAGCGACCTTGGCATTGCACATTCCCAAATTCTCCAACTAAAATCTATTGGAATAATTTCCATTTTACTTCTTTATTTTTTTTGCAGGCATATTTTAACCCATTTCAACGTCTTCGATAATTTATAGTATACGAGTTTTTAATCATATACAATATTTAAAAAACTATTCTTGCAATATTTAAAAAAAAACTATAATACTATATACTACATCTGTCCAAAAAATAGTCTTATTTTGTCATTTTCGTTCATTCACCAAAATTAGCCTCATACTACTAAAAATAAAAAAATTACGTTCAGTTTGTTACTCCATTTTATATGTATATATATTTTCTCTTTCTATCACTTACTTTATTCATTTTACCTTTTTATCTTTTAAATTTCATCAATTTTACATTAAAATTCGTGTTAGCATATGTTGCTATTTTTAATGGATTGAGAGAGTTTATGATAAATACTTAACCAACAATTCGATTTTAATATATCTATCATGATTTCCATTGGAGATGTGATTACTGATTAGCTTTATAAGTTTGAACTTAAATTCTTCCAATAAATTGTTATAGGGATTGAGTGCACTTAACCCACTAATCAATATTTTTTGGACTATCCACTTATCACTATTATCCTTTTAATACCTTAGCAGTCATATGCTTTTATTCAATCAACTAAGTTTTCTTCTTTTTTTGCTATGTACTATTATATCATATGACGCCTTGGCATAAGTAAAGCAATTACCGAAAAATATTTTTTTAACCTTTTAATGTAGTACTGTACAAAAAACTCAGCCAAAAAATGGCGAGCTTGCAGTGCGAAACCATTTAAAATAACAATAGTAATAACAACAGCAAAAAGTAACTAAACTAATGAAACAACAAATAAACATTCTACCATCTAAAATCTCACAAAAAAAAAAACAAATGAGCATCACACATCATGGTGTATCAGACTATCATCTATTGAATATTGATCCTCATATACCAGAAAATAGTTGTCTGACTGCAACTCTAATCGACTGAAAAGTTCTAATTCTCCATAAACAATAAATGGACATCACCTAATCCCAAGAAATTTACCCATCTATATATAATCGACTGGGCTTGATTCTATAGGCCCTAGTGGTCACGGGGTTATGCAAAAATTGCTATCTTTTATAATGTGTAATTTGTTATAATGTGTGATTTGTTATGCAAAAAAACACATTTATAATTTGAATTATTTAGAATATAGTATTTCAAATAAAATTTATAAACATATCACATATCAATCTTTTTTTTCTAGTGCGTGGCTGAACCCAATCTATGTCTTGTTATCAATTGCGAATAGTTGGGAGGTAGACACGTATTTTTTTTCACATGAATTTTCCATAAAATTTTGTAATGATTGGGGTACTTACAAAATTAGAATATCAATCCCCGTTATATAAAATGTTAATTTTGAGAAAAGTGAATGATGGGATTTGATCCCTAATACGTTCACCTCTCTGCTTATATAGTGATTAGATCTTATTTTAGTATATAGATATGAGATCTTCACTACTTGAATGTTAGTTATTGATTATTAATTTAATTAATCATTATATAAGTTAATATTTTGAAGAATCAATTCTATGAAAATTGACCAAGACTTTTGGTGGTACAATAAAATAAGTAATGGACTGAAATTGGCACGATTGCAATAATTGACCGGAAATGACGCGTTCCAAATGTCGTGCTGATGAGAATACGTGAATAATTTTGGGGCTTAGCTTTTGAATATGATATGATTGAGATATGCATGAGTAATTGAATTTGCGTATACATATTCATTCTGATATTCAAGATTGCATCAATATGAATTATTAATCCCTCTTTATGTAATTTGTAAAAAAAATCCAATATACTCATATATAGCAATTTATCATTTATTATGCTACCTTGATGAACGTTACGGGTGATAAAATCATAAGTAGGATTTAAGATTCGACAACTACCTTCAATTAATAAGGCATTGAATCACTATTTATATTTGATGACCTCTAGCATTACTGTTTTGATTTAATTTTTTTTTACCTATATCTCTTAGTCTATGAAACTTAAACTAGGATAAAGACAAATGAATATATATGTTTAATTGTTCGTACAAATTTTAAATATTAGGGAGTGTTTATTGCTAACTCAATACTTAATTGTTAACTAGAACTAAATAATAGTAATTAGATATTCAAATTAATAGCCTAGATCATCAGCCTCGAAATGTCAATACGATCAAAAAAACCGTTAAAGTATTAAGGTCAATTTACAATAAATTAGTTGTAACTAACTTTTGAAAAATATCTCATAACTTTAAAACGTATAACTTTCTCGATTTAAATTATTTTTTCACACAACATATATCAAATTAAAGATAATTTCATAAGAATTCTAACGAGATCTCACTTGCATATGTTCCGATGTCAAAATTTGAAAAAAATTCAAAAAATTTCAATTTTTTCGTACAACAACAAATGTCAACATGATATATAAATTATGTCAATATAATACATGTACAATGTCAATATAAGCAATGTGCTAACATTCTCAAAGCATTGTGTTGACATTCTCAAAGCAATATTTTCGAAACACTATATTGACATTTTCATCCAAAACTCTAATTTGGTAGTTTTTTTTTAACTTTTTTTATTTAATTAATAAAAACAAAAATTACACGTGACAAATTGTAGACCACAAGTTTTCTAAAATCCTATGATCTTAGATTAGTTGTAGTTAGCAATTGATCAGTCTCCTATCTTGATATATGTGTATATTAATTTTATTTCTACAACAATATATTGTATACTATTATAACTATGTAAAACCCAATTTAATATAAATAATTTAAGTTTGAAAATATTTATTTATAAGAGGAAAAACGTCAATTTACCGGTAAGATTGAGCACTTCTTATTCTCCAAATATCAAACAAAACATATGTAACTAAACACTCTCATTATAGTCGCGACACACCATCTAAAAACAAATAAATAAAATACTAAGTTTAGCTCA
This sequence comes from Salvia splendens, assembly GCF_004379255.2. Taxonomy (NCBI): domain Eukaryota; kingdom Viridiplantae; phylum Streptophyta; class Magnoliopsida; order Lamiales; family Lamiaceae; genus Salvia; species Salvia splendens. The sequence goes on from NC_056038.1 coordinate 8,039,639, forward strand.
TTGAAAAGATACACAGATTGTAATTTATTAGCTATTATCACTTAGAAATTACTTTATATAGTATAATAATTTTCAACAACTACAATGAATGAAACGCATGATTTCCAATATTAGTTTCTTTTCTGTTCACACCTAAACTCTGTCCCTTTTGCGAAGTCACCAAACTTCGTTTATCTGAATCACTTATTCCTTCCAAATTTATCAAATGGATAAAACAGAGAATAAAAATTGAAAAAAGATATGGTGCTACTTCTAAATAAATGAAGCTCAACAACTTTAGTTTCAATAATTATTGCAATATAAAAAGGGTAAAATACTTTTATTTATTTATTTGGGACCCCGACGGTAGTTGGAGGCATTATTTTTTAAAGTATTTTAAATATCAAAATAAAAACTAGTTATTTCTATTTTAAAAATTAAAATTAAGAACATAACAATTATATATGCTTCAACGAAAACGATCACGACAAACATTTTCTCCTATTGTTACGCAAACTATCTTTTTTGTTTGTAATCACAAACTGGTTCAATTTTTTACTAGCACTTTTTAGCATGTAGTACCTATAAATTGGATTTTCATATTGAATATGAATAACAATTGATCAAAGGATTTAAAACTGCTCTATACCAAAAATAAAGATCATTTCCTAATTATTTTGTTAAGGATAATGTCAGTCAACCACAGCATTGTAGTAATTCAATATCCAACGATGTTAGTTTGTCTTATTTCCGAATTGTCCATTCTTCATGACGTTATTGGCTTGCTAACCCAACATCTAAGCCTACGTTATTCAAAAAATAATTGGTCCTTTTTAGTTGGGCTGCGCAAATGGGCCAAGAATATTTATTAAATGATTATACGAATTGGTTAATGATTTGTATTAATTTAACTTTGTTTTTGTGAAGATTGCATGTTTTTTTATAGGATTGATTTATCTATACATGGAATGCTTAATTTATGTAATCGAATCTCATAATATAGGAATGAACGATAATCCGTTGATTTGTTTTCCTTGATGAACTCCTTGATTATAGTGATTTCCAACACTAATTGCTCATTATAATTACATGTGTTTTGGGGAATGTGACCCACAGTGACTTTTTACAACATGATAGCAAAATATGAAAATAGCAATTAAAACTGGTTATCATATTATCATGTATTTTGCCAAAAAAAGATGAAAGATGAGATAATTATGAAAATTACAAACTTAATTATTTATAATTCAATTTTTTTAAATAGGGGACAAAGTGACAAACCAAATAGTACTATATTTAACATTCTTTCGTAATTTATTTTACAATTTGCTCTTTTAACAATTACTAGAATTTACCATACAATCTATACCAGCAATCCAGCAAACAAAAAGGCTGTATAAGTATAGAAAAGGCCCAACTAAATAAGAATCTCAGTGTACGTTGTCTACTATGGAATGGGCCTCCACATATTTTTCTGGCATGCATGAGAAGAAATCTATGAATAAAGTCAATATTTGGAAAAAAGTTTACAACTCAGAATATTTGTAATTGTGAATTATAGTAAACAAATTACCAATAAACAACTAAAAATACTCATCATTTTGAATTGGAGGCAAAAGCTTATAATTAGCATATTCTAGTCGTGGATTATTGCAAAAACAGCTAACTCACATTAATTTGAAAGTGGTAAAGTTGGTAATAGTGTATATCTTTTACGTCTTTATTTACATTTGTTACGTGATAATGGGTATTTTCATACTCAATTATATATATATGTTGCATTGAATTATTAGGAATTTCAAACTTCACCTATAGCGATCAATGCCTGGAAATTCAAATAAATTAATTTGGAGGAGGCAACTGCCAGATGTTTTCACATAGAAAGAGCCTTTTCTGTTGATATGTCACTTCCATCAAAATTAATTAAATTTGGCAAGCAATCATATCTAAAGTTTAATTGACTATCAGCCAACTGGAAATAGATCTAATTGGATTTATGCTAAAGCAATTTAATCTTTTACAGTATTATTCAGGGAAAAGTAATTGTATGATTAACGGGAAAAGCAAATGTTTCGAGTATTATGTCTTATTTTCATCTGTAAATTGTAATGATTTGATCTTTCAAATTAGCATAGTACTTATAATTCTTTTACTCTTCCTCTTTAATATTTTGACGGAACATTTTGTGTTCACGTGCTTACTTAACTACTTAAGTATTACTACTATTATATGTTATTTATGATATAGTAATCATAAAATGGGAGTATATATATAGAATTAATATCCAATAATTGTAGAATCTCATGCCATGCCACTATTACTAATAATGATCTTAAAATTGTGCTGTAGTTTCAAAGTTAGCCCGATTAACTATATGCTACAGCTTCATATATAGCTCATAAAATTTCATTAGATAAATGATCTCTTTTATATCATGATCATCATCTCTGAAGCAGAAGTAATACACACAAAATATGTAAGTTCTCTTATATCCGTTCATCAATATTTTTTATTTATCTAACATTGCAGACTGCACCATATTTGGTAATGATTTTGTGCCAATTAAAAGGGTGCAGTGTTAGGAATTACATAAATAAAAATGAAATAATATAGTACTCCCTCCACCCACTTTGACTCAGCAGGCAAGTGTTTTAAGAAATTAAAATTTTCATCTGCATTATATACCATTAGTAGATATATAGACCAATTTAACAATTTTTTTATTTAACAATTTAAATAAAATAAATAAATGCATGAGTGGTCATGTTGCCAACACTATAATGAATCCAGAGAAACTTGAATCTAAAGCATGTTGCGAGGACAGAAACATAATCCATATAAATACAAGTAAAAGCTAAGCAATGATAATTTGAAGAATACCCCACCTCTAAGAGAATGTTATCTTCTTCCTTCTTTTCAAAGCAAAACTGACTTCTTTTCATTTTTTCAAATTCTTCTCGTTCTGATTAATTTATAGGTACTCAAGCCAATTGAAGAAGACATATCCTTTTGATTCTACTAAAATTTAAAGATTTATGCCACAATATTTATTTATATGTACTCGTTAACTACATTCATCCTTTAAAAATACAAACTATTTTTATTTTGATACATTTCTTAAAATTATAAACTTTTTTCTCGTTAATGATGTTATACGCATTCTCCACTAACTATACTTCAATCATTTTTTTTTTCTATCTCTCCAGCTTTACTAATTACACATTAAACCCCATGTCATTTTACAAAGCACATCCAAATAGCCAATTAATGTGAAGTATCAAAGTTAAAATGAGGTAATGAGAAACTCTTCTAAAACATCAAGAAGTAAAGATTTGAAGAATAAAACATTTCAAAGTTCAAAAATGTGCATGATTAATATATTTGCAGTCGGAGGGCCATGCACTAATCACTTGTTCTAACTAAAATTGGTACCTTCCACCTACTCCTAACGCATTAATAATCTAATTAATAAACCACAACAACAAAAATCCACTCACACCTAAGAGTCTCATATCTCCCAATCCCCATAAAATCCCCCTACACATCTCTCCAACAAACCATCCCACTCCATTTCCTCTATTTCCAAACTCTAATTAAATTCAAGAAAAATGGACCAAACCCTAGTCTCCACATCCCTCCTCCTCACAATCCTCCTCCTCCAATGCACCACCACCACCCTAGCCCAAGCCCCAGCTCCCGGCCCGGCCGGCCCCACCAACGTGACCAAAATCCTCGAAAAAGCCGGGCAGTTCACCACCCTAATCCGCCTCTTCAAGATCACCCAAATCGGAGACCAAATCAACACACAGCTCAACAACTCCAACCAAGGGCTAACCATCTTCGCCCCGACCGACAACGCCTTCGCCAGCCTCCCCGCCGGCACCCTCAACTCCCTCTCCGACCAGCAGAAAGTCTCACTCATCCAATTCCACATCCTCCCAACCTTCCTCACCACCACTCAGTTCCAAACCGTGAGCAACCCCGTCCGCACCCAGGCCGGAGACAGCGCCAACGGAGCTTTCCCCCTCAACGTCACCACCTCCGGCAACCAGGTCAACATCACCACCGGCGTCAACGAGGCCACCGTGTCCAACACCATGTACACTGACAACCAGCTGGCGGTGTATCAAGTGGATAAGGTTCTCCTTCCTCTGAGTATCTTTGGCACGCCGTCTCCTACTCCTGCTCCGACTTCGCCTAAGGCTACTAAGAAGAAGGCTGCGGCGGCAGATAGCCCCGTGGCTGGCGGAGATTCGCCGGATGCGTCGGAGGCGGGTGATCGTCGTCGTGTGCATGGATTTCTTGGTTTTGGAGTAGCTGTGGTGGCGATGCTTTATCATTTGTGAGGAGATTCGTTATGAGATTTAATTGCTACATCATTTTTGTTTCATTTTATATTCAATTTGTATCTTCTTTTATTTTTATGGTTTTGTTGTGTGTATGTTGATTTTTCATGTTATTCAAGACGTGTAACGATTGGTGCGAAATATTTCAATATTTGTTCATCTTATAATTGTCGTTTAACTATCATGTCGTTTAACTATCATGTAGGGATGTATTCATATTCATATGGTAAATATTGTCTAAAAGCAAAACATTTGTTAGTCCATTGGATCTTATGATCTAACGATTACATTAATGTCATATGTCATGATTATTAGTCTAATAATGTAACTTGGCAAATAATGTAGCATCTTAATCTAATAATGTAGCTTATTCCAATCATCCAATCTAAGAATCCATTAGCTATGATTTATGTTGTGTTTTATACTAAGAAGGTGCGAGAATCGTAATACAGCCTCATACCATATGGAGTATACTTTTTGTTTAATAAGGTGATAAAAGTTGGGAGGATTGATATTTGTAGCATGTAGTCCATATATAGTTGTGTATGGGAAGCCCATTGTGGCTTGACCCATTACTTACCTTGACCACACCGATGTCTGCCACGTGGTATGCTTCACCCGGATTATGAGCCGGAGCCGTTGGATGCAGGGTTTGTTGGCTGAGTGATGTTAAGTGAGAGACGACTCACTTTCCTCTATTATATTCTAGATCTTTCTCTCTCCCATCGATAATTCTCTATGCCTTCTCTCTTCATTCTCTCTCTACACTTCTCAGGCGATTTCGCCGGTGAACTCCTCGGATCTTCTGTGTTCTCCGATTAATCCTTGTTTTAGTAGGATCTATCGGTGTAGATCTTGAGTCAGGAGACTTTCTCGGTTTCCTTCAGAGTGTGAGGTTGGTTCTGACCTAGGGTTGGAATCTGCTGGTGTTTGGTGTTAGAGAAGTGAGAACTTGAGAAGCGCTTGTGAGATTTGTGAGTTTCGGTTGGTTGTGAGCTGAATGGACGGTTTGGTGGTAGTCGGTGTGGCTAGGGTTTTCTGACCTAGAGTTCGACGGTTTCTCATCTTGTGACTTGTGGTTGAAGCGTGTGGGGAGGTCCTTGGCCTGGTGTAGTCATTGTTGTGACCTGAGCCATATCTCTACTTGTTCTTACTTGGTTACTGGTTGTCTATTGCTCTAGTTTAGATCTGAGAGGATCTTGAGTTGTTATACTAATCTCTATCTAGTGTGCAAGGTTTCTAATCGGTACAAGCTTGGATTCCAGATCGGGTCAATAATATGTGGTTAGCTAGGGTTTAGGTTAGAAACACAATCTGCAATAGTTAGTTAGATTATTAGATTCTTTGTAATCTTGAATTGATCTTTGTAATTGGCTTGTTCCTACTGAGATTAGCCATCTCAGTGTTGACATAATACAAAGAGGTCCCGGTAATTAGTGATTCCCGAGTGATTTGATCCCTATAGAGTTAATTGTTGCAAAGAAAGAACCGTGTCATGTAAGTTGGAATGTACCTAAAATGAATATTTCTCACTTGTGTTAGGACTTAGGATGGAGGGAGTAACAGTTTTATCGCTGTAGCTTCCTCCCGCAATATTAGGTCCTTTGATATTCCTTATTTTCTACCTCGGTTACGAAAATGATTACTTGGAAAATATTGTCTTAAAAATGCATCCGGAAACTGCATGAGAACACAAAGAAATTTATGTGGTTTTAACGGGTGAATTATATATTCATAGATCTAAGATTAAAAAAAATACATTTATTTGTTGAAATTAGAAAAATCAAATGTAATTAGTTAGGCTTTTTATTAGTTAGTTAGCCTTTTACTTAGCCTATATATAAGGCATTTTAGTGTAAAATGTAGTGAACTCTTCAAAAATGTAGTCCATTAATGAAAATTCCCTTTTTCTCTTCTTTCTCTCTTCCGGCAGTTTCTTCCCTATTTTGGCAGTTACTTCATCCTCCTTCAATGGAGGTTTCTCAATCCAAATGAATTCACCATTTTTCACATTATTTATAGTTATTCTTTTTGGATAATGAATATAACGGAGACTACATATGTATTTACTCTTTTTTTTAATAAATGGGCTATCTTTTTGAATGGATGAAATATGGGCCGCATGTTTCAGATAAGGGTCTAGATCCACGTTATGGTAAAAGAAAATGGGGTTGCTGTAGGCCTACTGCATAATGTTATGTCTAATCATTTTGCAAACAAGAAAACGAAAATATGTCTCATCAACCCCAAATATTTTGATTCAAAATGGAGCCTTCAGAACTTCACTCGTCAACTGTCAGGTGTTAATGTAATAGTAAGTTGCAGATATTTCATGACCAACTGCTAGATATTTTAATTAAATTAATATAGAGAATAATCATTTAATTAATAATGAAGTTTGATCAAATTATATTTTATGTCATAAGATTTTAAAGAATACAATTAAATAACAAAATTTAATTTTTTACAATTGTATGAACCGTGTAAAAAATTATGTTTTTTGGTAATTCTCAAGCAACGGTGACATTTTACAATAATAAGAAAAGAATATAAATGAAAAATATTTATGTAAAATGATTCCATTTCAACCCTAACAGCCAAAAGACTTCTTTTAAAATACAGGTAAGATAATTGCGAGTATTTTGTTCTTAAATCTTATTGAACTGACCAAAAATTGAAGAAATTCCATGATTTAAATAGCTATTGATCTTGAAAGTTTATAAAAAAAAATCCGTGATTCCAAAAATGTGATTATCATACTTTGTAATTAGATTGTCGCTGATAATTTTCAAAAAAGTAACAACCAAAAGGATTAATTAGTAAGTCACATATGATATACTATCAATCTCATTTAAACTACATTAATATTAGTCTTTTTATATATTTAATTTTATTTTAATGCCCAAAAATATTAAGTACTCCGTATTATTGATGCCATTGATTTTACAAACATAAAATCAAAAGTCAATTTGTCAATTCTCACTATAATTTCAAATAAATGAATAAAATAGCGAATTAAGCTTTGATTTTTATGAAACAGTATCAGAATATATAATTAATGACTTGAATAAAACCTTTTACGATATTAGAACAAAATGAAATGGAACAAAAGTGTGTTAATTAGCTAATTTATTCGACGTATAAAACTGAATTCAAATGAAAAAGAATTAAATAAAAAAATAGCCCCTCCAGGATAAAGATCCATGTCTGCATTGATCCAACAAGCTAGAGAGACACATTCACCGCAGATCTTCACTTTTTAATGGTTAGAAATAATTATTCGTTGCTAATTTTACAAAATAGCTATTATAATCTGTCAAACTCTAAATTTAGTAGAGTTGTGCTCTAAGAGCATCCTTAACACGCAGGGCCGGGCCGCAATGAGCGAGTCCCGGCCCGTGCGTGGCGTTGGAGGGGAGAAAGTTCCGGCCCAGGCCGGTCCTAGGGCCGCAGTTGCGGCCTGGGGACGCTCCCGGGGTCCGGCCTGGCTGGCGTTAAGTGTGCCCGGGCCGCAACGAACGCGTCCCGGCCCAGCGTTAGATGCTCTCCGGGCCGAGCCGCAAGTCCCCAAAAATTTATTTTTTTTTCGAATTTTTGTCTATAAATACTGAACATTTGGCTACCATTCTTCCGCACTTTACCCATTTCAATCCTCTTGTATTTCCATATTTTCGGCTTCTATGGAGTGGTTTAACAACGATTAACGTCAGATGAACGAGTTCGTCAACGCCAACAATTGGTACATGCGGCCATCACCCCCATCGCATACGACGCCTAGTCCGGGGGTGGCTAGCAACATCGACATAACATCGTCAGTTAGCACTGATGAGTACGAGATCAGTGGTATGGAGCCCGCTGAAGGGAGGGGCAAGGGCTAGGTTTCGGATGATGAGGGGCTGAAGAAGTATAGTCCGCACGAGACATTGTGGTAGGCCAAGAACTTTGTTGACGTCTCCGAGGAACCTATCATCGACAACCAGCAGAGCGGCAAGGTGTTCTGGCAGCGGATTGCAGAGAAGTACAACGCTGGTCGTTCTAGAGGGTCGTTTGAGCGTAGCTACGTGAAGCTGCGCAAGCATTGGAGTCGGGTCCAGAAGGAGATGAATAAGTGGAATGGCAAGTGGACCAACGTAGTTCGGATGTGGCCGGGCACAGTTCTTCGCTGACGGGAAGAAGCACTTCAAGTACTTCGACGTTTGGAAGATTGTCGAGAAGAGCCCGAAGTACATCGGTGAGGCCGAACCGACGGCAATCGGGGCGCCGAAGAGAACCAAAGTTTCCGCCGCCTGAAACTACTCTTTCAAGCGAAGGAGGTCCGGCGATCGACTTCAACGTGACGGACGACGACGTCTTCTTCTCATCCCCTAGCACTCAAAGTCGTTTGATAGGAACAAAGACGGCAAAGATGAAAGCGAAGGGGAAGGCAACTGCGAGCTACTCCGCTATGCCGCAATTGCCGCCCAATCAGTCTCTGGATAAGATCTCAGACTCTATGTCGGAGATGAGTATTACCTGGCGGATGAGCTAGCTGACGGAGTTGACATCGAGGGATACCTCGACAATGTCGGAGTTCGATCTCGAGTTGCACCACGAGATGATCGCCTACCTTCGCGCACAAATGAAGTAGTTGTAGTTTTATCCTTTTTTAAAAAAAATTGTATGACTTGTATTTTTATTTTTGTAGGATTTTTAATTTGCTTTGTCTAGGATTTGTAATTTTAATTTCTATTGATCAATGTATTTTCCCGGTTTTAATTGTTCAACGTATTGCATTTACGAGTAAAATAGGTTGAAGTTGTGAATAGTGCAATTTATTAGTTGTGGTCCGGGTTAGGGCCTGCAGGGTTAGAGCAGTTGTGGCATGGGACTCAAATTTAGGGAAATGATGACGTGGAGGGGACTTGAGACCTGAATCCGGGCCAAGTTAAGGATGCTCTAAATGAGAACATGCCAAACAGAACACTGTAACATTGAAGGAGCTATACAAAGAGAAAATGCAAGAAATTATTAATCAGGTCATCCATAATAGAAGAAATGCAGAATATATAGAGCACTGAACCCAATGAATCACAGGGCACACAGTAATTTGGTGGTCCATGTAAATATATACATGCATATAACTCAAACCCTAGAAAGGAAAAAAATGGAGTTTTTGTACGTGCATTAGAATCAAGAATTTGTGCCTTGTGATTGCCATGTCATCTTCTGTCAAGTCTCTTCCAACATGCAGTACCTCCCCACCCCCTCTGACACTTCACAAGATCTCTTCTGTTTCTACCCCTTCCACCTGCAGCTGTAAATTCTAATCCAACCACCTTTTCACCCTCTCCTTCCCTGCAATTTTAATTAATTCCTGCTGTAATGGCTCATTTCCATCCCCGCCGCGAACTTCGCCAGCTCGTTTTCCGGCATAAACTGCCTGTTCTGAATCTGATCATTCCCGCCCACTCCCAGAAAATCCCGAGTTAGGCTGCTCTCCGCCGCCATCATCCCGTTCAAATTATTCTCAGGTTTGCCGAGATTGGTAGGGTTTTGGGCGACGGAGGAGTTGAAATTGCCGGCGGAGAAGGAGGCGTTGGTGATGAGGCCGAATCCGGCTGGGGAGAATGAGGAGTCAGTGGCTCTGGTCGATCCCATCTGAGCTGCTTTCTGGAGCAACGCGGTGGCTGACATGGACATATGAGCTGCTGCTGCTGCTGCATTGTTTGTTTCGTTGTGGTTATGGTTGTAATAAAGTGAATTTATGGCTTGGGACAAATTTCCTTTGTTTTGTTCCTCCTCTTTTAGTACTTTCGGAATCGGAATTGCAGATGATGATGACGCCATGCTATTAATGCTTGCGCCACCAAATCCTACTTGGTTATGATCTGCTTGTACTTGCCACTGATGATTTTGCGACGCCATCTGCACCAGCTCCGGCAAGCTCGTCGCCGCAACGAAATTGTTCGGTGTCGCGCTGTCCAGCCAAAGAGGCAGTCTTGGTTTCTGCATATTATTATGATCAAAGCTGAGCTGATTTCCGCCTTCAACACCGCCCAATTCCGCCCTAAACATCCCACCCGAAAATTGGGGATTTCCCGAGCTACTCAACAATTCATTCCTAAAACTCAGATTCGCAGACGCGACGGGGCTGCTGAATCTCGCGCTCTCTTCCGCTAGCGCGTCGCAGAAGGCTCTGTGCGTGATGAAGCTATCCTTTCTATACGCACACACAATAATAAATCCCCCAACATGCATTCATATTTGCGAATTATGAAACAAGTGTGTAACCAATAGAAGTACCTGGAGAAGAGAGTGCCGCAGTCGCATTTATACTCTCTAGTACCACAGATTTTGCTGTGGGCTTTCCAGTCGGATTGAACGGCGTATTTCTTGGAGCATTTGTCACATTTCCATTTCTTCTCGCCGTGCTTCCTGCTGTAGTGCTTCTTGATTCCGGTGAGGTCGCCGAGCGCCCGCGACGCCTCGTGGTGGACGCAGGTCTTCTCCGGGCAGATGTAGACCTTCTTCTTGACCTCCTTGTTGGTGCGCTGCTTGAGCTTCCAAGGGAGGTTGTGACCCCGGCGGTGGAGCTGCAGATTCTGGTCCCGCTGGAAACCCTTGTTGCAGATTTCGCAAAGGAATCTGTTTGTCGCCATCAGAGATTTCGGAGACAGCGCTATCACTTCCGCATCTGGATCTGCACTCAAACCAGATTTCATTAGTTTAGATTTGAGGGAAGAACTGAAATCCAGATTTAATTTGAGATCGAGCTTGCCTGGTGTTCCTGGGAGATTCCTCTTGCGCTTGGATGAAGAATTGGGATTAGGGTTTGAATTGATATTAGGGCTGGGATCCTGGCCGATGTAGCCCCTCATTAGACCATCTTCAGACATCATGTTGAGAGACTGTGTGGGAATTGGTGAAAATGATTAGGTTTGAATTGAATTGAATTGACGATCGAGATTAAAGAGAAAGAGAGGAGTAGGTGCAGCAGAGATTTGGAAAGAGTAGCTAGAGTTGCATGCTTGTTTGAATGTTAGCAGAAAATACCTTATGCCATGAAATGCAGCTCTACCGGAGAATATTGTCTTCTCTCTTTCTCTCTCCTTATCTTACACGGCTGCCCCTGCTGCTTCTTCTAAAGTCGGTCAGCCATACACTCAGATTGGACCACTCTTCCTCTCTCTCTCTCTCTCTCTATATATATATATATATACATATATTACTATGTAATTTGTGTACGTATTGACTGTCTGAGGGGCTTGCCTCTGGTCTACCAGAATAATTCACTTTTATTTATTGCAATATTATGAGTAATAAATAAACTAAACTTCGCAGTTGCAAACATTCCATGGGATATGAGAACTATCTATTTTATTTTTGCGTAACAGATGGAATTGAAGGTATTAAATATGTATCACTATTTGTTCAATACCAATGCAATTATTGTTGATCATAACTTTGATTAAACTAGAGCATTTCGTGCGAATTCTTATTTTGCCAAGTAATGCAAAATCTTAAAAATATGGGTAATGATTGTTATGGCATTTCAATTTTTTTAGGCTAGCGCAACGCAAACATCATGCAAATCTTGTTGCACAAACTAATTTCTATATCATAACTAATCATGTGAAATTTGGTCGATGTTGAGGTTTCGTGGGAATAAAAGAGAATAACGTATATAAGGAGTAATTGTGAACAAGTAATATTGTAAGTTGCAAAAGTTACTTGTTAGTACTTTGGTATTTGTAACAAATTGAGGAAGACGACATCCGATAACACTTTTGAAATGGATGTTCTTTGTTAAGATGGACATCATAAATTTGTGTGTTTGTGAAGATTGTGCTATGTTGGATGAAATGCACTCGAGACAAGTGCAAGAATACAATTATCAAGAGTGCTCAAATTTACACTTTTTAAAATAGACTTTAAATTTGGAGTAAACCAACCTCCATAATACATATAGTTCTGTTGAATGTATTTCGAAACCAGACACTCCTTTCAGTTAACTTTTTTTTGTCTTTAAAATAACCTAAATTTATAAACTAGGTCTATTGACTAGTATAATACAAATTTATAATTGACTTTTAGCTTATTTTTCATAACTGTAAGCTGTTTTCAGAATATAATAAAAAGTTAAAAACTATGAAAATATATTGCTACTTAGCTAGGTTATATATGATACTCCCTCCATCCCACATTAGGAGTCCCGTCGTTTTATGAAAATAATACTGTTAATATGGAGAAATGGTAAAGTAAGAGAGAAAATAGTGTAAGGAAGACCATTATCTAATGTGGTGTGTATATTAGACCTCCTAATGTGGAACAAATGAAGTATTATTAAGAAAGTGGTAAGTAAAGTGGACAGTTAATAAAATAATAGTGAAAATAAAATAAATAATTGAAAATAGAATAAAGTATGAAAGACTAAAATGGTTTAATTTAGCTAAAAGAAATAAATATATACTATCATTTACCTTAGGACGGCGCAATAAAGATTGCGATTACGAATCAGTTCATACTGGGATGGAGAGAATACTTAGATGGATAAAGTACTTCAAACTCTAAACTATATCCATTTTATTAAAAATGTCTCGGATTAATTAATTCTTAAACTAATCAACTTTTGTATAAATAACATCCAATGTCCATTTTCTCAACCCTGAAATTTCAACGTTAACTCGTTAGATGTCATTGGTATAGTTTATATATTTACTTTCAAATAACATGGTTATAAATCGATGTAATTTTGTGCTTAATGCATAAAAAAATTGACGAGTTACATCAACATTATAGGGACAAAAAAAATGGACGAAGTATGTTTTGATACACCATAAGATCAAATATATAATCCCCAAGTTATCAAACTAAGATATACCCAAGATAAACACCCCAAAATCCAAATCAATACATAGCATATAGCTAGTATATTCTTGCACATTGAAAGATTATTAATCCACAAGCTGGTTTAATGTGTATTTTAGGATAAGTTAATTCATCAAACTACTCCCCCCGTCCTTATGTAACAGAGTCGTATTACTTTATGCGTTGTTCTATTGTAGCTAAATCATTTCTTTTTTTTCACAATAAAAAAATATATTTCTTATTTCTTACTTTACTCTCGCTTACTTTATTCTCTCTTCATCTCTTTACATTTATCATCTCCTACTTTATTCTTCATTCACATAATTCATTTTTAAAATAATTATTTAAATCCCGTGTTAAAAAAGTGGCTCTACTATAAAAGAAGGACGGAGAGAGTACTAACTACTCCCTCTGTCTCATTAAAAATGAAACGTTTTCCTTTTTGGATTGTCCCATTAAAAATGAAACATTTCCTAAAATTGAAACATTTTTATCTCTACTTTTTCATCTCTCTTACTTTACTCTCTCCTCATTAACTCATAAAACAAAACAACATAAAAACCGTGTCAATTTCTAAATATTGCATATTTAATGGGACAAGGGAGTATCCACAAATAAGGTTGGGAATTTTGGGATTGGGGGTGGGAAAAGTAGAGGCAGTAAAAGTAAGTGGAATTCAAACTTCGATAGTCACAAAAAGGTTAGCAAAACTAAAGTTAAAAAGCTTTACAGCCATGGATTCGGTGAAAATGATTATGCCATTATTGTTTTCTGGATCATTCTCAGCCTAAAAAATCTTTTGAAACAGCTATATAAAATTCCAAACTTATATTTTTCAATTTTTATATTATTATTTGGGAATAGTACTAATAACAATAATATATTCAATTATACGGTGCCGTCCCGTGACGACTGACGGCAACTGGCTTCAGTGGAAGAGTAGGTGGATGTTGTGGGGACCCGCTATATACTGTCATTTTCTCCCTAAATTATTTAAAACCCAAAAACCTAAAACAATTTTTAAGTAATTTCTTGATTTGAAACATTATCAGTGGATAATCCATAAATAATTTTGAATAGTTATTAATAGGACGAAAACAATAATAAATATATGCATACACATATTGTCACATTTAAAAGAATTACATATTTACTTTTTTCTATTTTTAATAGAGGTTAAATAATTAAATGAAAGCATAACATGGATATTAATGGAATGCATGGTTCGAAATAATTTATCTATTTTCATTCAATCGAGACATGTGATGTTAAGAACCATGTATGCAGTAAAAATTCGAACGTATATGAATTTATGGTAAAATTTCATATGTCTAAAAAACAATTACAAAATTAAGGGTTTGGTTCCCTTTGTTGTCATGATAGTTCAGTTGTCATTTTGAATTTTGGATAAATTCACCAATTTATACTAAAATTCTACAAATAGGTTGAGTTTTTCCCATTTGACCAAATTAAAACTCAATCCGTTTGTAAAAAGAATTTATCTGTAGAGAACGGAATGTGGCTTTCTTGGGAATTTACCCCTAAAAATTGACAGGCTAATAAAAATTGACGCTTCAACCGCAATTAATGCATCAAATAGGGTGTGATAAGATGGGCAAATAATAAAAAATTAGAATACATGTTTAGAAAATTTAGGGAAAGAAAGGGAAAGGAAATGAGTTGATAAGAAAAACAATAGATGACTGGTGCCCTAGAAATGTCGAGACCCACACGTTTCTCCAAAAATTCTTATAAATTCTATACAATATACATCTCTCTCTTCTCTTTCTCTCTCTCTCTCTAAAACTTGCAAAACAACACAAGGGCAAAAAAGAATCTTTCCTTTTAGCAAACCAAGCTTTCATGGGCCCTTGTTGTTCAAAAAGATAGGTAAAAAAATTATTTTTTTCATGTTATTATTCCTTTCTTTGAGATCTCAATCTCTCAAAAGATATTTTCTTCTTTTTCCTTTTTGTTCATTCGTGATTCTAATTAACAAAAGTAATCATTTCGGACTTGAACTAACTACTAGCATTTTAATTAGTACACTTTACACATATTTTTGTATGGTGTTGTAAATTATTGAAACGCATTAATGAGTTATTATCATAAGTAAAAAAAAGTTGAAGATTATATATATCAAATTGAATGCTTTTTTACGTCGCAACAGCCTATAGATACAGTGTCAATTTGCAATTCCTGAATTTGAACATTCGGGTCATTTAATGTTTTAGACAATTTAATTATAGGAATACCAAAGTTTTGGTTCTGACATAAACTTTATACTATTTGTCATAGGATACCTGATCTTCATTTATTTCTTACAAATATGACGTTTTACATATAACCAAACTAAACAAATAATTTGCTGATGCTGGCAATTTCAACGTAATGAGAAAATGCAGGGGTTTGTAACAACCAGAAGTAAACTAAAATAGGGAGTACTAAATTCAATTAATGTGTGGTATTCTATATATTGAGTGCATGCATTGCATTGTACCACTCATGTACGTGTAGATGCAATTGTACTTTTACACCAAAATTGATTGTTCTAGTGAAGTACTACTAAACAATTAATGATAGATGCAATTGAACTTTGTACACATAAACTGATTTAAAATAAAAAAGTTTGGTCAAAACTTGATACTATCTCTTCTTCTTAAATTAATTAATGTACTTTTATATATAAGATTTAAGAAATTAGCGTTTAATAAGTTAAGTGGGTCGAGAATAAAATAAGAAAGAGAATAAAGTTGATAAGTTTAGGGGGTTTGCAATTCTCCATCCCAGCGACCCGTTACTTGATATCGCACGAAGGCCAACCCAGCGACGCACTAGGAGATGTTCGATGTACCAGAAATAAGCCAACGACCCACACTGGATTGTTGCCGCTCATCAGAATGACTTAGATTTCTTGACATTTCAAGCCCAACTAATTCTAAACTATATAAAGGGACCTTGAGCTCAGATTTGGGGTTAGACCCTAGCTTCAGGCAAACTTTGAATCATTCAACGCATAAGTATCATATTTTCATTGGCAGCTCAAGGATCAATTCAAGCACGTAGAATCAAGGATTCAACGAAGCCGAAGATGACAGGATTCTACCTCAGTGTTCATTATTTATTTTAAGTTGTCTGCAGTGGCGGACGCAGAATATTTTCTAGGAGGGGGATGTACAGTAAATGTTTTTAGTTAATACTCCTTTCGTCCCACAAGAACATGTACCCTTTCTTTTTTAGCCCGTCCCACAAGAATATACACTTTCTAATTTTGAAAACACTTTTCTCTCTAATGAGATGGGACCGATTCTCCACTAAAAATACTTTAATTATTTTTTCTTTCTATATCTTTCTTACTTTACTAATTTTGCATTAAAACCCGTGCCGGATCTAAATTGCATATTCTTTAGGGACGAAGGGAGTATATACTTCTTTCGTCATTTAAGAATAGAGATTTCTGCAGCGACACGAGTTTTATAGTGAAATTGATATAGTATGAAACATAAATTGATAAACTAGTTGAAATAGTATTAGTTGTAGCGGATGGAATCCACGTCATTAATAATATAATATATGATAAAAAGGTTATCAAAATTTTAAAATGACTAATAAATCAAAAGATAAATATTTAGCGTTACTGTATTTAACTATATTTAATAAGAGTAGTGAAAACATGTACTTATTTAGTCCCAACTAAGTTGAGTTGTGTACCTCAAATGTTCTAACTAAGTTGTGTCATTTAATTTTTAACAAAAAATAAAATATCCAATCAGTCTTACTTTATTCCATCATCTATTTTACTCTTCATTTATATTTCCTACTTTATTCCTTATCTCCTGCTTTTCAATAAAATTTCTTAATCTCTGTATCCAAAAGTTTCATCTCAACTTAATTAGGACGGAGGGACTAATATTTTTAAATTACAGTACAACAATTAAACATTTGTAAAACACTAAAACGTACTAATAAATGTAGAACATGTGATATGGGTGTAGCCTATAGGCAGGGGACATGACATTTGCAAATTTTACTATTATTATTAATTTAATTAGCCTTGGTTATCTCATCTTCTTCTTCAAGCGGCAACGACAACCATTTTTTTTAAAACTTTCTTCTGCAATTTCAAGTTTCAGCCCCTCCTTCTTATTCAATCTTTTACATTTTAGACTTATACAGTAGTTTGGTGAGGGCTAAAGACAATTTTTCAGACATTTGAAATTTTTTGAAGTACAAAATATTTAAAAATATATAATTTAGAGAGGGCTTAAGCCCTTCCTCCCTTGGCTGTGTGTCCGCCACTGGTTGTCTGTCTATGGCGGCTAAACTCACAAGTACTTGACTCAAAGATGTTTTTCTGATTATTTATCTAGCTAATTCCATACTTTTTTTTATTTTAACAATTTCTTGCTTTAAAACCGAATATGTTACATATGGTTAGGTGCTTGTATTAGGCCAATAACTGAATGCGTTGTTGAGTTTTAAAAAACTCAAGAGATTTATGTACTAGCGTTTATTAATACCACTAAATTAATATTAAGGGCACTCACAATAGCGCTCATAAAATCCGCCCAAAGCGATCGACAGGTTTATGGGCGCATTGAACAGGTTTGGACGATAAACCCGCCTAGCCGTCCGTCCTTGGGATAGGGAGAGCCTATAGGCGCTAGTGCAGCACCTTCGACCAAAAATTCTGCCAATTTTCATTTAATTTTGTTTTTTATTTAATTTTTTTACGCTATTTTCACTTTTTGAATACACTATTTTTCACCTCATTTATCACCCTTTACTCCAATCTCTCTTTTACATCTCTCATCTCATATCTCTCCCAAGAAGGGAAATGATTTCCCAAAATTTCCAAATAGAACTCTGATGTTCTCTACTTTTAATTTATATTATTTTATTTTATTTGATAACACAAAATTTTTTAAAAAATTAAAATAGTGGTGAAAATGGGGATAGGTGGATTTAAGGGCAAAAATTAAAGCTCTATTGCAGTTTCTAGGGCTGGAAAATAAAAAATGTTTGACGTGACAAGAAAAAAATGGAGATGAACGAATTTATAAGACAAGTTTTAAGGGCACTACTGTGAATGTGACATAAGGATGTTTGAGATTAAGTGTGAAGATACAAGGCATGCAGTCTTAAGAAATTTTAGGAGTTGTTAATCTCATTACTCTTAATAAAGTAAAGACTATAATCAACAATCTTAACGAGTTTGGTATTATAATTGTAATCCACTACTATCATTTTTAACAAATATAAAATCTATAGCAAAAATTTTATCCACTCACAAAACATAGTAATAATTAGCTTTTTTTAAAAAATTCATACGGAGTATTACACAAAAATATGCTCTACTTTCTGGATCAAATTAAGCATATAATATTATTTCCTAATATAGTATTCTTTTAATTCTTGTGAAATTCCTTCTATATAATTGAGGCGGAAGGGGGATAATTTATCATAATTCCTAACACGATTTATGTAAAAGTAAACACGTGTCACCCTGTGGTTGGGTTATTCCACATCATAATGTGGGAAATTATGTGCCAATTGTCGAATATATTTTATTAAGAAACGGGAAAATGAAATTGTAAAATACTACAGTACTCAACCACTTTTGGCTGTAAGCTTTCGGATCATTCGATTTTGGACGACATTGATTCTTTCTTGCCTACCTCTCTTGAGAAGTTCACTTTTATTCTGCAACTAAATTTTTTTATTAAAGACTTTTAGGTTTTTTTACAGTATTATGATAGGTAATTCAGACCACCAATTAATTGGGTGGAAAAAAAAAGAATCATACTGATTCAGCTTCGTCATAGTATTAAGAGTTAAGACTAGTCCGTTAGCATGGGAGAAATTAAATTATAAAATAAAACACGAAAAATGATGAGATACTTAATAAGAAATTAATGGATATATAGATGAAAATGATGGATTGTGTAGAGAGAGGTCTTACTACAAATTTCTTCCTACAAAATACAGAGTATTTATTTACTGGATTATTATTCTAAAGAATATCACGATTCTTCGAAACAAAGACAACTGGCCCTTTTTTTGGGCCCATGACACATCGGAAGCCCAGTTCGCTTTTCAGTTTTAACATGCTCTTAAAATTCATCAATATCCTTGGGCAAAATATTTTAAAATCACATTGAGAAGTACTATAAAAGTTGAATTCTTTTTTTATTATTAGCTTAAACATGATCCAAAAAGATAAAAGTTTGAGTACGTCCAGATAGAGGGCAGAAAATGAATTTGATATTTAAAGACGACGTCGATTCATAAATTTATATTTTTACACCTGCATATTTTGCATGATCTAGTAGATATGTGCCCTAATTGATTCTTCCTAATACTCCTTATCAGAGATAATACACTATGAATTATGCAAGATGAATTAAATTTTGAATGTTTGTAGTAGTAATTTCGGGAAGTGCACGATTATTATTAGCGTGGGGATGAAAATGATATATACCCATGTTGATATCTCTCCGCTCCTTCATAGTTAAGGCACTTATGTTTAGTGTGTTAGAGTAGGTAAAAAGTAGATAATGTAAGAGTAAGAAAAAAAATAGAGAGAATAAAGTAGAAAAATGAATAAAGTAAGAGAGAATGAAGTATGAAAGAAAAAGTGAGTTAATTATTACTCCTATCATATCAGCTATAAAAAAAACTTCTCAAAATAGTAAATAACTCAACCATAAAGGAACGGATGGAGTTATCCGTTCCATAAAAATATGAATATTTGAGACGACACAATTGGTTAAGTAAGATAGAGATAGAAAGAAAAAATAATTTTAATATTGTTAGTGGAGAACCGGGTCCACCTTATTAGAGTGAAATGAGCTACCAAAATAGAAAGAGTTATTTATATGAAATGATCCAAAATGGAAAAAGTCCATATTTTTATGGGGCGGGGGAGTATAATAATTGTGAGTAGAATAATTTAGCAAAATATTGGATCTAATAAAATGAGATGTTTATTGGAGAGTGTACAAATAAAGAAATATGAGACATTTAACGGGACCGGTGAAGTAATTCAGAAAATTATGTATGTGTAGTTTTTGGAGTATTTTGTAGTAGCGCAAGAGCAGGTTTCAAGATTTTTTTGTTATTCTTGGTAAATGGCATAAAGATGGAGTTCGGTTTATCGGTCAAATTGTTGTGATAGGATAAGCACTTCATTAAAGGACACGTACGTTAATTATTAAGCCAATGACCTAAATAAAAAGCAATAATATTTTCTTGGATCGTAAATGACAACTTTCATTCGATGAAAACAAGAATGGTGGCACAAAATATGATATAACCCTCAGTATAGATACAACAAATTTGATGATATAAGTATGTATCATAGCATGTAAAGTTACAAAAAAGTACTTGAGCAGACAATTTCCCATGCATTTACATTTATTACTAAAAAGAGTGAATGAAGATAGAGTTAGGAAAGAGCCAAATTCGTTTCCATTCGGCAACATTTAACCCCATTTTACTACATTCCAGTCACACCACACACAATACGACATTTCTAATCACATCTCCATTAACTTTGGCTCGGACACAACTATGCAAACTTCATTTCATGTTTTCACTACACATACTCCCTCTATCCCAAGGTAGCGGGGCATTTCTTTTAGGTACACGATTTAAGAAATTGATGTGTTAAAGTTTAAAATGGAGAGAGTAAAATAAAAGATAGAATAAAGTAATATAGAGATGAAGAGAGAGTAAAGTATGAAAGAGGATTAAGTTTTTTCCAAAAAAAGAAATGACCCAACTACCTTGGGACAACTTAAAAAAGAAAACGACTCAACTACTTAAAGAACAAAGGATAGCAATGTTAACAAAAAAAATTAGTATAGTAGTAGTAGTATTTTGTTCATCAACTACCAAAATGATAGGCACATAAGATAAAGATAAAAATAAAAATAAAAAGTTTGAGAGTAAGAGATTACATAAAAGTTTAATGAATCTCATCTAATGACATGAATATGTAGCTAAGGCAACGCAGCAATATAATATAATGCGGAGCTGGAGTGGCACTGTTCTCCCAATCCACCCCTCTGATGAGGAACTCATCTCCTTCTATCTCCAAAGGAAAATCAAATCCCTCCCTCTCCCACCAAACCTCATCACAGATATCCACCTCTACACCTACGATCCCTGGGATCTGCCTCGTGCCTTCTCATGTTTCTTTCAATTACTTACTAACTAGTAGTTATGGATGGTTAAGTTTGTTGATGTGCAGGTAATAGTATGTTTGGAGATGAGGAGGAGCTTTATTTCTTCAGCCCGCGCGACAGAAAGTATCCCAAGGGTGGGAGGCCTAATAGGGCCGCCGCGTCCGGATACTGGAAGGCCACTGGCACGGATCAGCCTATTTGGAGCTCCTTGGGATCGAGGAAGATAGGAGTCAAGAAAGGCCTTGTTTTCTACAAGGGAAAGCCTCCTCGTGGCCTCAGGACGGACTGGGTCATGACCGAGTACAGACTCCCAGACACCTCCCATCCCTCCAGATCCACTGCAGGCTCAGGCTCAGGCTCAGGCTCAATGAGAGTAAGTTGTAATACCAAATTCATCACACACACACACACATATATATATAAATATATATGTTGTTCAGCTAAGTCTCTCTCTGTTCCTGTTAGCTGGATGACTGGGTGCTCTGCCGCATTCGTCACAAAGGCAACATGTCAAAGAAAGAGAACTCCATGAATCATGATTCTGCAGCTCCAGACATGCTTTCAGAATATCTCAACTCAGATGAATACAATCTCATAGTTTCACTACTAGCAGGCCTTGATCCTGTCTCCTTAACTACTCCCAACCCAATCAGCCATAACGTAGCTGCCACTACACCAACAATGGATGCTGATCAATCAAACTTGGACCTCATCACCTTTAGAGGGCCGTTGGTAGCTGCCACTGATGCAAGATCATACGGTCAGAATGTGTGCAAGTCTGCATATTCGTCGAATCCCAGCATAAGCATGCAGGACCAAGATATGCTGCACCCATTACAACAAAACTTTCTACATTGCCCTTTGACACAACAATATATATAGCTGGGATGATAGTCCCCACGTCTCTCAATTCAGTAAGACACGTCCTTTTGTGTCGTTGTTGATTGTGGTTGTGTTTGTGTGTTTGCAGTTTCCAAATTCTGAAGTTTGTGTTTGAATCATGTTGTCTGGTTTCATGTTGAATAATATTGAAAATAATGTGATCTTGTTTTATTCTCTTCTATCTTTATAATTTCCCTGAAATTCTGCACCCATTCTGAATCATAAATCAACTCTTGATCTGCATAAAACATTGGCCTTCAATCTTTATACAAAGATAGATATACTTCCATTAGTATACATGGCTTATTATTTGTTGCAATTAAATCATGAACAACAGGGAAAGTTTGGAATTGCTTGATGGTGAAATCGATTAGTTATGAAGCGTACAAAGCAAAACTCGTCGAGTGAAGACAATTTTCGGGATCAATACTCTATTGTTATACATGGTTAGAATTGGTTTCTCCACAATTATTTAATATCATAATTTACTCTCCTGTTGAGTTATGGACTCTTGGATAAGTATTTGTATTGTAGTCCTCAATCAATAGCTCAAATCGAGCCAATTCCAACAGAAAGTGCCAACAAGATTGATTAGGAATGAATGATTATGTTTATAACAATTGACACACTAAACATACATGTGATAGAGGAAACTCCAGGTCTTCAAGTACCACTGTCTTGGTTAATAGGTCAGGTCAACACACTGCATTGATCAAAGAAACACAAAACTGTTACTGTACCATTTAATGTCAAATAAATTGACTATGTAGTAAACAACATGTGTTGAAACGATATAATTTGCATTTATCTTAGACTATAAGACTAGCTCACTTGTATAAATAGACTGCGATTCCCAGAAGAATGATAATCAAAACTATATCGATGCAGAAGTTCCTAGACGACCTCACCTGCCACAAATTTCATGTTTCTGATAAATAGAAACTCCAAAAAGATCACGACATATTACGTGGTGTATGGACATGAATTGATTATACCCTTGTAAGTGTCTCCTTCAGCCTGACATTAGTATGCCTGAGATCACTTGATGCCTTATCTACCTGAACAAAAATATCATGTTAGAGCATACTCTACTGTCTTGTCCATAGAAAAACAGATAATAATCGAACCTTCGTTTCAATCTCATCAACCAAGGGGACCTGCCTATCCAATTCCTGCACACACAAATCATATATGTATTAGTCTCTCTTTGAGCTGCAGAACATGGAAAAGAAGTGGTAGCTCCGAGTAGACCTCATTCATATCCTTTGCCAAATTCTTTAATGTATCTAAGCCCTCTGATATCACCTCAAGACCTTGATCCTACACGAACGAATCAAACCACGTGAAGAAGATTGCATCGTATGGCTTTATTTTCCTATGTAATAACAAGAAAGAGTGGAGAGACTACAAGCCTGCTTTTTTTTCCTCATTTCATATTCCTGCCTAAACTGGCTCGATTCCTCCGATTGTTCAAAGAAACCATCATCCATTTTCCCATCTGACATTTAAAAAAGGAGGAAGTTATAAGAAGATGACAAGAGAGCTCTATGAATGAAGATTCTACGGCAAATGCAATCACCAGAGTCAAATTTGATGTGCTTGTTGGATGATGAACCAAATATTTCTGTGGCTGGACCACCTCTATTGCCATCCTGTATCGCTTGGATTCTGTCAGGAAGCGTGAGAACCAGCTCAACGCGAGCTTCTTGTTCTTCTTTAGACATACCTTTCACCTGTACAGAAGTGAAGATCATCATCCAAATCAGCGGTTGCAATGCTTACTCTTAAGCTACTAATGCTGCATTCGTATAGAATCGCAGCATAATGCTGTTGTTTCAAGTCGATATAGGCTTTTGGCCTCTTCATCTCTTGCTCTTTTGTTCTAGGTGAAATCTTGTTTTGTTTGAGCTAACATAGTAATAGTATAGTAATTTATTTCTTGTTATCTTACAAGGTATATAGTAAACTCATGAAGATTCAAACATGTTACTGTTAACAACGTGAAATCAGAAAAACAAGAGGGACACCACGCATTATTATCCAATCAATTTCGTTTATCTCTTTTTTCCTTTGTCCTGTTGATTTTGTCCAAAAACAGCATTGCATGTTCAACACTTTTCTATAATGGCAAACATAAGATGTTACTACAAGAATCAGAACAAAAAGGCTAAGACAAAAAAGCAACCTTCCTTTGAGCAAGTTTCCTCAACTTAGGCACTTCATCCATGAGCCTGGCCTTGATGCGCCGCACCTCCGCATACAACGCTACCACGGTCGCCCTGTCCGTCTCATACGCAGCAAACTTCGATTTCTGTAGACGAAAATCAGATCCCAATAATAATTTATTTGGAAAGAAAGTAAAAGAAGATTTTTTTATGGTGAAAAAAAATTGATGGGGAAACCTTGAGAGCGAGGTGGATTTGGGAGTCGAAGGTGGAGTAGAGGTGGGCGAAGGCGTCGTCGGAGAAGGCATTCTGATCGCGCTGCTTCTCAATATCGTATTTTTCGTATTTCTTGCAGATGGAATCTACCCGGAACAGAATGTGGTACACGCTCATCTTGTTTGAATTTTTGTATTTGATGATTGAGGGCGATACTAGATTTGTTGGGGGAATGAAGAGAGAGATAGAGAGAGAGAGTCAGCCTTCTCTTTCCCGCCATTTTTGCCTTTGTTTAGCTGTGCTTAGTGGTGCAGGATGAGGTCAGCGGTTTACCGTTATTGACGGCAATGACTGGCGCGCATTTATCAATTCAATTAAATCCAGAATATACATAGTAGTTAGTTAATTTCCAAATTATTCTCTCAATACTCCCTCTCTCTTTCTTTTTTAATGCCATAAATCTGAGAAGCAGACACATAACAGTACTTTTCATGTTTATTTACATGTAAATACACATTAATATCATACAAATGAATACAATAAAGATGGATTATAATCTATAATCTTAATGCAAAAAAGTAAAACAAAATCATATGGAGGGAATTTTTAGATTATTTTAAATTTATTCTTACATCATTTTAATAAAGGATGACCTAAAATGATCTAAAAATGACATCAAACCTGAATTTTATAAAATGACTGAAAATATATTAATAATGACCTTATGTATTTTTGGTTAATTATTAACAGTCAGCTCGCCTAATCTTAGGGCCATGATTTGGATTGCATTTCTGTATTAAGATGCATTTTTGTTTTGATAATATTCCCAATAAAAATTATTGGGAAAAAATGTTGGTAATCATACTTATCTAGGCTTAATCCATCAAACCAAATTAAACTTCCTCTTCATTTGAGATTTTGACTGTAATCTCTGGTTTCCACTTCAACCACCTCTAAAAATAGCTATTGATATTTGATAGTGACACACAAGATGAAAACTGAAAAAGACTTGGACAAACACAGAACTAAAAAATGTCACACTACCTCAATTCATAGTAAATAGCTGCAAGAAACCCTGGATAAAGTTAAACCCCCAGAAGCTGCTTAATTTGAAAATCCATACATTATACAGATGCCACAAATAAAATCATGGTTTGATTACAATTTGATGAGCATTGATCTACTAATAAAAGGATTAAAAAAAACATTTCTATGAAAGAAATAACTGTCCAAGCCTAATATTTCCACAGTGATAGATTATGATCTTCCTTGATGAAGTTTATTACTGCATTTTTAGTCAGTTTTCCAATGAATCTCCAGTAGCCATGTAATGTTTGCGCACTGTTTTTCTGTACTCTGCAAACAAAAATTGTATAAACCGCATTTTGCAGTACTATCCACAACAGAGTTGAGTTCAAGAATGGAATGACAATTGCAACCAACCTTCCTGGTTCTTCCAGAGTAAAGCAGCAGAAGCATTGAGAGGGCTCTCAGTATTCGGTTCTGCACATGACAATGCAAGCATAAGATAAGACTATACATCCACAAAAGAACCAGCAGAAAATTGAGAAAGCAATGCCATTATGACCTCCTAGTAGACTTTGTATAGACAAGAGAATCGTTCTGCAATCGTATGCTGAAGACCACTTGTCCTGTTACAAGGGATTCAAGTCGGACAATTTGGGACAAAGCAAAGAAATCTGTTATTTTTGGCACTGATGCAATAAGCAAACAAGAAGGTTACCTGAAGAATATCTAAACAAATATTCCCAAACTGATCAACATTCGGATGGAAGCATGCCGTCTCAAACTTGACTTGAGGAGGCTTGAAAGGATAATCTACTGGAAAGCGCAGCAAAAGTTTGTAAGACAGACCATCATACATAGTTCCTTTACCACCTTCAATTGTGCCAGTCCATGCAAATATGCTATCCCCATCGGGGAAGGCAGATACTCCCAGATCTCCACCTGTCATCTATGTTACGTAATGTAAGTTCACAATCAGAGACAGCAATTGAAGACCAAAATACCACTTAACAGAGCACCGGCATGTCTGGTTGGCACTACAGATTGTTAAACATCAAGCTAAAATGGGCCAAGGTTACTAAGAGATGCTGCAAACGAAGAAATGAGTGTAACACATCAACTCTATTGCTTTACCTCATGTAACACCATTACTTTTTTATTCCGGAAGATAAGCATCTGCCTGAATAATGAATATAAATGGAGCAAATAAGATATTTAATGCGTGCTATGATTCATTCAGAAGTTTAAATTGAACTAAAACCTGTAGTATTAGTTGTTTGGCTTATCCCAATAGATGGTTTAAGTCTCCATGAAATAATAATATGTTCTTCAAGTGTTACTCAAATTCAACATGTACGATCTGTATCTTCATTGTGAAGCTGGTAGTTCCATTGTTGTTGAACATGAACTCTAAATCTAGATTTTACCAAATTTATACTAAAGGAAACTAAGTGCACATCCATTATAGGAAAAGAAAATTCCCTATCAGCATCAACTTGTTAAAAGAAAAGGATCCAATCAACATCAAAATACTCCCTCTTTCCACTATAATTGAGTCATTTCATTTTTTAGCAAAAAAACCACACTTTTACTCTCTTACTTTATTCTCTCTTCTACTTTGTTCTCTCTTAACTTTTCTAATCATCAACTGATTACCCAATTAACAAGTATTTATGGCATCAATTAAGATTTAGCAAGATAAGCAGAAAATAGCTAGGAGTGATGAAATCAGCTACTGATCATTAAATGATAAGAGCATAACACTTATACAGAAAAAATTTAATTCCCTTCTCCTTATCAGGAACAAAACTTCTACTTGTGTCAGTGTGTGTGTGAAACACACAGAGATAAAAATGAAAAAATAAGTTTGATATGAAATGGACATACCATTAGAGCCATGAGCTCCTTTTGCAACCTGCAAATTGCAAAACACATTCCCATGATAAAATAGCACTCATCTCGATTCATTTTATTGAGAATTTTACAAAAAAGAAACGCAGTAATCCCGAAATCCCTTACAAAAGACTTCCCCGTAAATTGAAAATTATTGAGAAGACGCACTTGAACACTCGAAAAAAAGGAATCGAGAGTGGACCTTTGGGTAACGGAATTGGTATCGATATGATTGGGAGAAGACTGGAGTTGCTTGGAGGAGGCTGTGGGCGGCGATTGCTGCTCCTGCTGATGGCGCGATTGAGCATCGCCGTCGTCTCGAACCTCCATCGAAAAGCAATTCTAGTTTTTTCAGCTGTGTGCGCTGATTCAATAACGCGCAGAAATGGGCTTGATGGATCAGTTTATTAATGTTTGGGCCTCGAGCGAATTGATGTTCTTACCCTTGAATTGAATGCAATAATCAAAAAGAGATGAGAGAGAGAAAGGGAGGAAAAGTTTGATAGATTTGGCATATTTAGGAATGTGTCAAAAAGTACTGATGGAAAATTGATGCACTAGTGATTGAAAATTAGTCACATCAAACCAATTTGTTTAGCTTTTATTTGTCCCAAATTGCTTATTTGCTGCATTTATTAGAGAACTAAAGGGTAAACAGTGGATGATAATAGATTCAGTGTACTACAGAATCAATACCTATGTTTTATAAGAGTGTGGTCGCTTTATATGGACTTGGAATATAAAATCAAATTCTAATTTGTTAGGAATATGTAGGTTAGTGCAATAAAAGATGTCAGTGGTAAATAAGTTGAAAAGAGTAGTTCCTAAATGAGAATGAGCACATTCTTGTTGGGACAGATACAAATGACAAACTGAGCATATTTTTTGAGTGTATGAACCATTAAATTTTAGCATAGTAAAGAGTATTAGAGCATAGGCCAGTCATAGCCTAGCCACAAACTCCTCATGCCATATTATCAGCACTAAAAACTCATCTTGCCACATCATCAGGACAAGCAACTGGACAAGCAATAGGCTAGCCACAATAAACAAAATTATAAAAATATCAATCACACTAAATACGGAATTCAGCTTACGACACAGATACTTGAAAATGCAATAATTTTATTTAAATTAAGAAAAGGTACATTAAAATAAATTACATAATTAAAAAAAAACTAACGCCGTGCAGTCCTCCGCGCCCACAACTCTTCAATTAAATCCTTTTGGAGTCGAATATGAGCTTCCACTTGGCGCATGTCGGCATGTGCTTGGAGGCGGTCGGCTTCATCGTGAGGTACACCACTTCGTACGTTGGGGGGCCACGCCGTGGCTTGGACCGGTTTCATTATCGTCGTTGGCCCAACTAGTCAGTTGTACACCTTCATCTTTGACAATCATGTTGTGCATGATAATACAGGCGTACATTATATCAGCAATGCATTCGACGTGCCACAAACGCGTTGGACCCCTAATTGCCGCCCATCGAGACTGGAGCACACCAAATGCGCGCTCCACGTCCTTGCGCGCCGACTCCTGCCGTTCCGCAAAGTAGGCCTTCCTCTTATCTGATGCGCATCTGATCGTCTTCACAAAGACGGGCCACCTAGGGTATATCTCATCCGCCAAGTAGTAGCCCATATCATGCTGGTTCCCGTTGGCTATAAAACTGATGGTCGGACAGACGCTGTGGCACTGCTCGTTGAAAAGGGCGACGAGTTGAGGACGTTGAGGTCGTTGTTCGACCCGGCTACCCCAAAATATGCATGCCAAATCCACAGCCGGTAATCAGCTACGGCCTCGAGGATCATCGTGAGATTCTTTCCCTTGTAGCCGGTCGTGTAGAACCCTTTCCAGGCAGCGGGGCAGTTCTTCCACTCCCAATGCATACAATCTATGCTGCCTAACATACCCGGAAACCCATGCTTCTCCCTATGCATCTGCATCAGCTCCTGGCAGTCTTCGGGGGTAGGGCTTTGAAGGTACTGTTCACAGAATATTTCAACCACGCCCTGACAGAAATACTTCATACATTCAAAGGCAGTCGTCTCACCGATGTGGAGGCACACGTCCCACATGTCTGTCGCGCCTCCGTAGGCCAACTGCCTGATTGACGCAGTGCACTTTTGAATAGGTGTGTGGCCGGGTCTGCCAGCCGCATCATGTCTGAAGCGGAAACACACATATCGACGCTCCAAAGAGTCAACAATACGCATAAACAGGGCTCTGCTCATCCTAAAATGTCGCCTGAAAAGGTTGGCGTTAAACCGCGGCTCCGGTGCGAAGTAGTCTTCATATAGCCGCTGATGTACAGCTACGTGATCCCGCTCAATCACTGCTCGACAGTGGACAACGGGTCGAGGTCGAGGTACCGCCGGCTGCAAGGCCCTTTGTATCAGCCGGTTTATCTCATGGGACGTATAGGCCTCCAACTCTTCGTTCATTCGCCGTTCGTACTCCTCAGCATCCCCACCACTACCACCACTACCACCATCCGTGTTACTCATTTCGCGTTGTTGATCTTGTACAGAAATTAAGATAGAGAGAAAACTCGTTAAAACAAGTGGTGCAAATGAAAATGACGTGCAAATCGCGTATATATAGTGTTTCGAAAATTAAATAAAAAAAATAAAAAATCGGCTGGCAGATCGCTCGCCGATCGGGAGCCTGCAATGGCTGGCAGCCGATCGGCGAGCGCATCGGCGAGCGCCCGGGAATCGGCATGCGCTCGCCATTTTTTTCACCGATTTGGCGTTCGCCTGCTGCAATGGTTCGGCGAGCGGACCGGCCAACGCCGGGAATCGGCTAGCCGGTCCGCTCGCCTTTCCCGGCGTTGGCCGGTCCGCTCGCCGCCATTGTGGGTGCTCTTACTCCATGATTGATATAGTATATATTATTGCAGTGATCCAAAAGTCAAAATTTTTATTATAGCTTTTAGATATACTCCAGAGTTTTATTAGTACAACTTCAATCTTGTCACTAACCTTGTCGTATGTCCCTCGCAATTAAGGTAACCATGTCGGGGATGACCGATATACTCCATCCGTCCTCGATTAATAGTCACTCTTTGACCGGGTACGGGTTTTAAGAAATGTAAACAAAAGTTGGTTGAAATAGTTAGTGGAAGGTGAGACTTACTTTTTTATATTGGTTTTATAATAAAATGTGAATGAAGTGAGTTAGTGGAATGTGAGACCTACTTACCATTTAATCGGGGACGGAGGGAGTAATTACTGAGGGAATAAAAATGAAGTATAACAATTATTGAGGGATAGACCGAAATGGAAAAGAGTGACAATTAATCGGGGACGGATGGAGTAATTACTAGCAATTATAGTTTAATGCAGGCAGGTTGCATCCTACAATCCAAAGTGGGGATGGGTTTTTGGGATTCGCTCTTTGCAATCAAAGACGAAACTAGAAATTAAATTCAAGAGGCAAAAACATATAGTATAAGCAAATAATTTAAAGAATTGAGAAGGGCATTTAAGAAGAAATTCAAATAAATATACAAAGGGCAACCAACGGGCCATGTGGCTCCGCCCTTGAGCTCATCCTCGCGAGATCACAACCTTTTGTCCGGCCATTATGAGGCGTGTGCCACTCATGGCATAAGAGCCATGATGACTTGACATTATACTCAGTACTCACCTTAAACTCATACAAATGTGAAAGTATGTGTACGGGTAAAATATGATTTGTATTTAAACATAATATATAGTGTGTATAACAAAAACAATGGACTTATAAATCTAAAAAAAACATGATTTTTTTAATGCAATGGGCACATGAACTTTGATAGCACTATTATCCAACATTGCTTAAAATTTCAACCTAAACAAAAAAGATATCGGCCATGTTATACTCACACAATCTAAGATAACTACTACTCCCTATTATGGAAAAAAGATAGTACTAGTACTATTAATAGTCTTGGCATCTACGAATTGATAACATAGGGTAGGGAAATCAATCCATATTTACCAAAGACAAGCTAGATATATTATTTTAACATAGGGAAAGCCATATTTATCAAAAAAGCTACAATATTATTTTAAAATATAAAAGTCGATACATTATTACATCAGAAACTGCATAAAATTAAGTAAGAAACGACACGTGGCGGTGAGCAGAGCTTGATGCGAAGGAGAGGAAGAGGATCAGGATCAGGATCAGGATCAGGATCAGGATCCGGTTTTGAAGCGATAAAACTTGCCGATGACGTGGAGGGCGGTGACGAATCCGATGAAGCAGAGGCTCATGATCAGAACTACGGTGGGCCCGATCTTGAGCCCAGGCGAGTCGTCCGTGTAGAACCGGAGCATGTTTCCGCCGCCGCCCACCCCGTTAGAGCTGGAGTTGGTGGAACCGCCGCCTCCTAGCCTCCGGCGACGCATCCCGGCGGTGGCGGCGGCCGAACCGCGTGGGGCCACGGTGCCAGGGCGGGAGGTGGTAGAGGAGGCGGAGGCGGTAGCTTGCGATTGGGAAGAGCCCCGAGCCATGCTTGATTCACTCAAAGGTTGTAAAAGATTGATTAGTGAAAACTATTGAATTCTGGAGTTTGATCAAAAGTGAAAATGATATCCAAGAGTCCAAGACCAAGATGGGGATCTTGAGGTTTTATCTTTGTCTTTTTCTTTCTTAACTATAAATAATTGATTTCAGTAATAGTATTATTTTTTAGTTGAGTATTTTTTTTAAAATTCTTTTAGTGCTAAAAGTATGTCATTTCAGCAAGACATTATTGTTTTACTAATAATTATAACTGCATTGCTTCAAAATTATAGCTATTTATATAATAAAAACTTGTGCACTTAAGCATCCAACTATTTGTATCAATATGATTATTTCAATTTACTGAATATTGTCAAATTTAGAGCTTACATTTTTGTATAATGGGCCCCAGCGTAAAAATACTACTCATAGACAAAAGAAAATGAAGCGGCCCACATCTATGTTGAAATTTGTACCATCTTAAAGGGGAGAGGATCCACTGCTGTGCACAAATCACAGCCGGGCCTGCTGCCCCATACAATACAATTTTTTATTATTATTTTATTTATAAAAAAAATATAAAATTTAATATTTAAAGAATGTTTGTGAGGGGCAGTAGGGCCCTGCTGTGATTTGTGCACAGCAGGGGATCCTCTCCCATCTTAAAGAGGAACCAGATTTTGGTAAAATCTAAGAGCATCCACAATCGTGCTCTTGCCAACGAGCACGGTTGTGGGCCCGGCCCCATTTTTTCTGTCTGCTTTTAGGTAAGAGCACAACACCCACAGTCATGCTCTTCCGCAAGGACGGCACAATGGTCCCACTATTCTATTATTCAATTTAAATAAAAACATTTCCATAATATTAAAATTCATTAAAAAAATTGAAATAATATTACAAATTATAAATAAAATAAAAATTACATAATTAAAATCTTAAAAATTAAAAATTACATAATTAAACTCCTACAAATTAAAAATTACATAATTAAACTCCTAAAAATTAAAAATTACATAATTAAAGGCTAAAAATACCCCTGTGGAAGACTATTCATCCGACGGCACTGCCCCTAATTGTTTTTGGAGACCCAGTATCATGGCCTCATGCGATCGAAGTTCCGCGGGGGTCATAGTTGACCTATCGGCCATATTGAGTTGGGCCAAAATCGCCCACAACGAGTTGGTGGGGGTGGAGGTGGCGCATAGGGAACGGGAACGGGAGCGGGTTCGGGAGCATCACCGGATGGAGTCGCGGCGCGACGGCGGTTGGCCGCCGCCTTCTTCCTTCCTTGCGGTCGGCGTTGGAAACCGCTCGGGCCGGCGTCGGGGCTACCCAAGTTAGCTCCGGCAAGTTGGCTAGCCACGTCTTCGGAGCTGGCGTCGGATAGGGATACCGACCTTGACCGTTTGGAGGAGCCGCTAGAGGAGGATGTTACGCCTCCCCTATGCTTCGGATGCGACCGCGTCTCCTGCCAAATGTTGAGGTACTTGAACGGCTTGTAGTTCATGGATTGGTAGGTCGACAAGGCGGAACTGATGATGTCGACCTCGCTCCGGCCGCTCCCCGCCGACCGCTCTTCCTGGAGGTAATACCACTGGAACTTTTGGATTTCTTCGTTGGCTCTGTATATGGCGTTGCGCACCATACTCTCGTTGCGCTCGATTGTTCCCGCCGGCCGGTTTTCATTGTACCGGCGACAGTTGAGTCACCAATAATGATTGCCGGATTGGTTCGTGCCAACCTCCGGATCTTCGGAGATTGACAAGAACTCCTTGAACAATTGATCCATCTCCGCCGGAGTGTACGGTGTGCAGACACCGCGAGTATGAGGAGTCGAAGTTTGGGTGTCCACCCGTATAGCCCTTCGGGGGTATGTTGGTCGTCGATCGGGTAAGGCCGGTAGCCACCCAGAACTCCCGAACTTTGGGTTTGAGGAGGGGCCGAATATTTCGTTTCCGGACTAGGAAACGGTTGTGAGCCGAACCAAATGGGGTTCCAACCGTGGGAGCCCGGGGGGTGATCGTCGTGGCCGGACATTGTTATGTTGTAGGAGTGGAAGAAAGATTGAGAATGGAAATGAGATAATGTAGATGAGAATTGTGTAGTGTGGTGTGAATTTTTGGGTGTGAAAGTGGGGGTATTTATAGATGAAAATGTGTATTTTTGGGGAAAAAAATGAAAAAAAAATTAAAAGTGGGTAGAAAACGGATATAATTTTTTTGGGAAGTGGAAAAATATTTTTTTTATTTTTAATAGGTTTTTTTAATTAAAAACCGATTTTTAAAAAAAAATCAAATTGCCAACGGCTATACTGTTGGCCAATCAGCGCCTGCCACGTCACCTGCTCGCTGGCACGGACGTGCTCGATGCATCGAGCAGCGCCGTGCCAGCGGCACAAGTGCAGGGACGGACGAGGTCTCCGTGCCGCTGGCACGGACGGACGGACGTCGTCCTGCTCGCTGTTGTGGATGCTCTAATAGGAGTACTACATTTCTCGGCCTTTTG
Organism: Salvia splendens; assembly: GCF_004379255.2. Taxonomy (NCBI): domain Eukaryota; kingdom Viridiplantae; phylum Streptophyta; class Magnoliopsida; order Lamiales; family Lamiaceae; genus Salvia; species Salvia splendens. Next base: position 8,074,181 of record NC_056038.1, read on the forward strand.
GCTAAGATATGTTCTTATATATCAATTTAATTTAATACTACTATCTGATACTTGGATCATTATTTATATGATACTCCAAGTTTATTTCTCCAGGGTTCATGATGGTAGCTTATTACTTAGGCTTACTGTTAAGGGCTTCCTCCCTCAACAGCCCCGATCTCTCTCTCGGCGGCAATCAAACTTCCCGGCGCCCTGTTTCAGGGTCGGCGGCGGCACGAACGGATTGTGTGCGGGAGACTTTCCCGTCAGGCAATCAAGTTCGTAGGTTATTTCACAAGATATCAACGAGATGTTGGGCAATCAATATTTTTCGATCATGATAGGTTATGAACAAAATAGCCCTATTTATATTCTACGGACCCTAGGTTTGATTCGACCTAATCCTAACATCAGGAAAGGACCAACAAGAAAATCCGACGGAGCTTATAAGTATGCTCGACTGAATAAATAATAAAATATTCTAAAATAAAAGGTTATTGTTCGACTAATACTTAAAATAAAAGAAAGATAATTATGGAAATAGCTACTTGGCGACGAAGTCGCCGAATCTGTTCGGAGGCTTCGCGTTCCTCGTCGGCTTTGACTTCGCGATGGACGCTTCCTCTCGAACTCCCTTTGTCCGCCTATCCTCGACACTCTGTCGCCTCTGCTCCCCGACCGGTTCCTGCCGAGGCTGCGGTTCCATTGAGATTGTATCAACTCCCCTCTCCATAGCAACATCCTTGTCCTCAAGGAGGATATTCGGAAACCTCTGCTGAATCACATCTAAAGGTTCCCATGTCGGCGACTCTGTACCGTCCGACCAACGAACCAACGCATGCTCTCTCGGCTGATCCCCATTCCAAAGCGTCCTCCTCTCCAGCACACGCACCGAATACACCACCGGACGATCTCCGAAGAATTCCGATGGCAAATCACCGTGAGGTTCCTCTGAATCCCCAGCTACAAACGGCCGGATGAGACTAACGTGAAACACATTATGAATTCGGCTCCCCTCTGGGAGCTGCAGTCGATAGGCCACTTGTCCGATCCGCTCAATCACTGCAAACGGCCCATAATAGCGACGCGCCAATTTTGCTGACAACGGGCGCACGACCGAATGCTGACGATAAGGTTGGAGTTTGAGCAACACCAAATCACTCGCCACAAACTCCACATTTCGACGATGCTTATTTGTCGTATCGCGCATTCGTTGCTGTGCGCGGGCTAGATTCCCACGAAGCTGAACCAACAGCTCACTCCGCTGCCTGATCAGATCCGCCACTGACGGGGGTGTCGCTTCTGCCGGAGGAGCAAATATCAGGCTGTGCGGGTCTCTCCCCGTACAGAGCTTTGAACGACGACGTGCCCAGACCCGCATGATAGAAGCAATTAAGCGCAAGTTCCGCCCAAGGCAGGAAGTTCGTCCATTTGGAAGGTCGATCCCCTGGGAAGGCTCGCAGATATTTCTCGAGCCCCCTATTCCTCACCTCCGTTTGCCCGTCCGACTGAGGATGGTATGCCATCGAGAAGTTCAACTTTGTACCACTTAGCCGCATAATTTCCTCCCAAATCTTATTCAAGAACACCGAATCACGATCCGAGACCAAGGTCTTGGGAAAACCATGATGACGCACCACCGTGTTAACAAATAAATGCGCAACCCTCAAGGCATCAAAACGTGTTGGTAGGGGTGCAAAGTGGGCGTACTTGGATAAACGATCCACGACAACCATGATGGACGTGTATCCTCACGACAGGGGCAGTCCCGTGATGAAGTCCATCGACACATCCTCCCAAACCTGCGAAGGAATTGGTAACGGCTGTAGCAACCCCGCCGGCTTTTGAGTAGAGTACTTTGTAGTTTGGCATATAACACACGCCTCGACGAATCGCCGAATCTCCTTTTTCATATTCGGCCAATAGAACTCGGCGGTAACCCGACGGAGGGTCCTTTGAAAACCCGGATGGCCTGCCGATTGCGAGCAATGATATTCGGCGTATGCGCTGAAGACCGGGATGCCAAAAAAATCCGTCGATTATAGTAAATCAATCCATCCACCCACGATAAGTGCGGAGGGGCGCGTCCTTCTTTTATCTCCTTCGTCATTTCACGCAACTCTGGAGACGATGCAACCTCACGCCGCAGCAGATCGATCAGCTGTGGGACCGGGCAAGCGGCTGTTGTCAAGAGAGCTCCATCGGCATGCGCATTCCCGAACTCCCCGCTCTCTCTACTGACCTCAGAACCCTCGTCGGCTGGCTCAGCGCGGCGGGAAAGGGCGTCTGCAGCACGATTAGAAGTGCCTTTTTTGTATTCTATCTTGAACTTGTACCCCATTAACTTCCTCACATAGAGCTGCTGATCTGGGGTTTGAACCACTTGCTGTAGCAATTCCTTCAAGCTCTTTTGATCGCTTCGAATCATGAATTCACGCCCCAAGAGGTATTGGCGCCACTTCTGTACCGCCTCCACAATCGCGTACAGTTCTTTGTGATACGTAGATGCGACACGACGTCGAGGACCCAGTTTCTTGCTGAAATAAGCTATGGGATGACCATCCTGCAACAATATTGCACCAATGCCCAGATCAGACGCGTCTGTCTCTATACAAAACTGGCGATCAAAATCCGGCAAACGAAGAACTGGTGTCGATGTCATTGCCGTCTTTAACTTTCCAAAACTTTCCTCTGCAACAGGAGACCAGGTGAACGAATCCTTCTTGAGCAACTCAGTTAATGGAGCTGCAATCATAGCGTAGCCTGTAACAAAACGACGATAGTACCCCGTCAATCCTAGAAAACCACGGAGCTGCTTAACTGATTTGGGTGTAGGCCAGGCTGTCATGGCGGCAATTTTACTGGGATCGGCTTTCAGAAGGCCCTCACAGATTAAGTGCCCCAGATATTCCACCGTGGAGCTACAAAAAAGAACACTTTGATAATTTCACAAAAAAACTGTTCTTCTACAACACCTCCAGAACAGTGGCCAGATGCTGACCGTGCGCCTCAGCTGACGGAGTGTAAACCAAAATGTCGTCGAAGAAGACGATGATGAACCTCCGTAGCATAGGTTGAAAAATAGCATTCATAGCAGCCTGAGAAGTCGAGGGCGCATTCGTGAGACCGAAAGGCATGACCAAAAACTCAAAAAGGCCATCATGAGTGCGGAAAGCCGTTTTGAAAATGTCCCCGTCATGCATTCTGATTTGATGGTATCCTGAACGTAGATCCAATTTAGTGAAGATTTGAGCCTTGCCTAGCTCGTCAAAGAGTTCATCCGCTGTCGAAATCGGAAAATGGCCCGGGACTGTAGCACTATTCAAAGTGCGGTAATCGATTCAAAAACAAAACGTCCCATTCTTCTTCCTGATAGGGAGCACCGGGGACGAGAATGGGTTGTTGCTTCGCTTAATAATGCCTTGTTCAAGCATGTCCTTGACCTGTCGTTCAATTTCATTTTTTTGAAAGTAAGGATAGCGATAAGGTCGGACATTGATGGGTTTCGTGCCCGGCAGCAAATGGACACGGTGATCGAAAGGCCTTTTGGGCGGCATCCCCCCCGGCAAGCTAAAAAATGGTCGGAATCGCGTCAAAACATCCAATATGCCCGGCGATAGGTCAGTCGGAAAATCATCAGCCGCTGTCTGTCCCGTCTGGTCGATTTCTGGGTCCAACAACAACAATTCAAAAATGTCGAGCACCTCCTTCGAAGGAACCAGTGATGTCAAAACTTGCAGATTAACTCGGCGCGGTGGCGGTATAATTCCCATCAGAACGACCCGTCGATCTCCCTGTGAGAATGTCAGTTTCTTGTCTGCGAAGTCTGCTGTAATCGGCCCCAAGGACTAGAGCCAGTCCATCCCTAAAATAACGTCCGGTCCATGTATCGGTAGAATATGCAGATCCACCAAAAACGTCGTCCCTTGTATCTCCAACCTCGTCTGCTTTGAAATGTGCGTGCAAAGCAAAGCCTCGCCATTCCCCACAATAACCCGAAATGGGTGTATAGTCGAAAGCGATAGGTGCAAGCTCTTCACAATTAGCGGATGTAGAAAATCCCGATCGCTCCCTGTATCAATCAAAATGCACACTTCCCGATCCTGGATTGTCCCTATCACTTTCAGAGGTCGTGATCTACGACCCACATGCAGCGCGTGGATGTGTGCTACCTCTGTTTCCTCGCATTCCCCTGAGGCAAGCGTCTCTAATTCTTCGTCTTGCACGTCGTCCGAATCATCGGCATAGTAGAGGAGCCGCTGTTTGCACACGTGCCCAATGACCCACTTATCCGGACAATAGTAACAGAGACCCAGCCTCGCACGCTTTGCCTTCTCGGCCTGGGACACTCGGATCAGAGATTGGCGAGAAAGGTTGGGAACACGCTCCTGAGCAGGCTGTTGATCCGGGCTGACGGGATTCTGGGGTGTCGGTTGGCTGGAAATCGGGCCCGTCTGATTGGATTTGTCCCGGTTCTGCCAAGGACGACGAGAGGTCTGCTGTGACGGCTGGCGCTCGCCCAGAGAGTCAGCCAGATCCAAGGTCATAGCCATCGCTGTGGCTAGAGACGACGGTCGATGTAGGCGCAATCGTTCTCGCATATCCGGCTTTAGCCCTGCCACGAACAGAGTGAGTAACTGTGTTTCTGGAATGCCCTGAACCCGGTTAAGGTACTTCTCAAACGTATCATGATACTCGAGCACTGAACCCGTTTGTGTCAATTTTGCAATTAAGCCAAAATAATCCTGAAAACTCTGTCTGTCAAATCAATGACGTACATCCTCCAAGAACTCCTACCACGTGACAAATTCGTTGTTCGCGCAATAGTTAAAGACCCACTCTGACGCCGGAGGATCAAACAACATCACCGCGTAGTGTAAGCGCTGTGCATCCGGCATCATCAGATGATTAAAATAAAATTGGACTTTCGACACCCAATTTGTCGCGTCCGAGCCATCAAATCGCGGTGCTGCCATCTTAACCCTTTCGGGTTTATCAAAAGATGATTCCCGCGAATTGAAGCGTTAGGGCGGATCCCAACAGGATGCTGGGCGGTCAAACGCTTGATTGGAATTGTTAAACCTGTTACGGGTAGAATCAAACCCCGAACTGTCTCCAAGAGCGGTCGCCCGACCGTATCCCTTCTGGCGACTCGCGGTTTGGTGACGAGGCTTATTCCCTCTGTCCCACGCTCTCTTTCCATGAACATCCAGATCATCATACTCCTCCTAATCGTCAAACCGCGATGGGGGTTTTGCCTCGCGCGAAAGAACTGGGTCCAGATTCTCGAACCTCCGATCTGTCTCCTCCATCCACACATCCAATTTATCCAAGCGATCCAATACCCGGTCCAATTTAGTGTTATCAGGGTCACCTTGCTGCACATCGTCCCCTGTCTAGTCTCCATCTCCAAATCATCAAACGGGGGGTGATTAAATCCCCCAAACTCACGGCGATTCGACGGCTGGCCGCGTCGGGACGGACCCCAACCCGTTCTGCCATAGGTGTTGTAGCGTCTCATGGGTTCAACAACGAAAGCACCAGATGTTAAGGGCATCCTCCCTCAACAGCCCCGATCTATCTCTCGGCGGCAATCAAACTTCCCGGCGCCCTGTTTCAGGGTCGGCGGCGGCACGAACGGATTGTGTGCGGGAGACTTTCCCGTCAGGCAATCAAGTTCATAGGTTATTTCACAAGATATCAACGAGATGTTGGGCAATCAATATTTTTCATTCATGATAGGTTATGAACAAAATAGCCCTATTTATATTCTACGGACCCTAGGTTTGGTTCGACCTAATCCTAACATCGGGAAAGAACCAACAAGAAAACCCGACGGAGCTTATAATTACGCTCGACTGAATAAATAATAAAATATTCCAAAATAAAAGGCTATTGTTCGACTAATACTTAAAATAAAAGAAAGATAATTATGGAAATAGCTACTTGGCGACGAAGTCGCCGAATCTGTTCGGAGGCTTCGCGTTCCTCGTCGGCTTTGACTTCGCGATGGACGCTTCCTCTCGAACTACCTTTGTCCGCCTATCCTCGACACTCTGTCGCCTCTGCTCCCCGACCGGTTCCTGCCGAGGCTGCGGTTCCGTTGGGATTGTATCACTTACACTATTGCTAATTTGCATTGGCCCGGTTCACTCACCAATTCTAGTTCGATTTTTGATATTTTATGATTAAATTAATATAAAGTTTATTACATTTGAATGTATTTTTCATTTGATGTGTCAACTGTATTTAAATTTAATAAGGATGAAAGTCTGTTCAAATAATTACATCATTATCATACAAAACTCGCCACAAAACTGCTTAAATGAAATTGAACATGAGAGTATGGGCAGGAATATATAAGAGATAAGACATGATGTACAACTGTAAGCTAGTAAATTAATACTACTAAAATACAAAGTGTGACGAAGTGTAATCCTTAGGAAAAAGATTCCGTACTGTCCAACTTTACAATTTTAATAGTAGGAGTGAAGTCCTTAAATCTCACGTATACTATTACTAGCCGCCTTATCAAAAGAAAACTCATTTGGCGTGACACTGATATCGATCTCGTGTTGGTAATCGCGTTGGCGCTGATCAATGTAGGCCGCTCGAGGCGGGGAGGGCGAGGAGGCCTCGGGCTCGGTGTCGCTGTGCTCTCCGTAGTAGTAATTGGGGTTTGTTGTGGACATTTGGGGACTGTCCGTTTCGCTGGGGTGGTAGCGGAGGAGGTGGACTGGCGATAACCCGTGAGACGGCGTCACGGGCTGGCTCGACGTCGGCGTCCCCGCTCGCGAATGCTTGTTTTGCTTCACATGCTTCTTCGCCGTGTGGTGCCAGTTTCGTAGGGCCGTCGCTACTCTGTCGTTGAATATTGTTGGCTTCATACTTGTTCCCATCTAGTAGTCATGCACCATTAATTTCTTTACTCTCCTTCATATTTTATTATTTATGATAATAATTTAGATATATAAATATAGTACTACCTGGGTCACAAGAGCGTAGAGAGGGAGTGTGACATAGCTGCAGAGGATCTGTATGAGAATCCTGATGATATAATAAAGTTATTACTATAAGTTTAAAATTAGTATTGTGTAACCACATCACTGAAATACGGCTCACCCCATTGCCATTCTGATGATGATATCCTCTACATGTTCGTGGAAACATGTTCTCATCCCGAATTCATACTGATGGAGGAAATATTTTGTCAGAGTTTATTAAATTGCATGAAATAACTTAAATAAATTTATCTTTATTAATTGCTATATGAAGTCATGATCTTTGATTAGTTCTTTTCTTTTATTACATATTTTAATTTGGAATGACTTTGAATTTATGCATACGATGAAATTAGAAAATTTATCTTTATAATAAGCTTATTAATTTAAAATTTTATTAGATTCAAATAAATAGAAGGCTTATTGAAAATAGGATGGAGTATAGGCATTACCCAGCTCCATGCGAAGAAGGCAAGCTGAAATGCATTCTGCAATGTGAAACCAAATTAGTTCGAGTTAAATACTAACTTAACAAGACGCATACAAAGTCCAATATTGAATCCTTAAAAATTACTGCAACTCTTTGATCAGTAGATAACTCTACAAGACTAAGACCATTTTAGTTTAAATAATCTTCAACGGCATCTAATAATAATACTACTTCCCACATAATTTAGTACTGATACAACTGAATATTGACTAGATCATACTATATACAGTTAATATTTTAGCATGATTTTCTTCAAATTTTTAAATTGGCAGTTTTGAATTATTATTATTATATATACCTGAAAAAGCACAAAATTAATAAGATAAAGAAGTAGATGGGGACGATTGAACCAAAAAAGGTCATCTCCTGGTTGAACTACTGGAACACCCTTCACCACTTCGCCGCGTTCTTGAATTCTAAGCCCCATTTTTGTAATTATCACTTGTAATTTCGTCCCCACCAACAATATTATCTGCAATTTTTCAAAATTCTTAAATTATTTGACCCTTCATATTAATTATATAGACATACTATTAATGATAACTCTAAAAAATAGACGCATCAACATCTTAATTAATTTGAAGGTGGACTTTTGCTTGCGATAGAATATTGAGTACTTACGAATAAGGGTAGGAAAGGCAGCCAAAGATAAGAATACCAGCCTGTCCACAATAAATAAAAGAAATAAAAAAAATTGTTTAAGTGTTATTGAAAATAATAGCACGCCAATGCTTAATGTTTCAGTTGCGGTATTTGATGGTTAACTTTAAATTATAGATTAATTTGTGCAAAACTCATCACTCAACAATTGATTTACAATTGGAATTTTTTCCTATGTAGTATATTTATTTATTTACTTACTTACTTACTTACCATGGGTATTGAAAAGTAAGAATAGGACAGCCAGAAACCAAATGGGTGGACTGAGAATAAAAATACATATGAGTTAGGGGAGATCATACACATGCACAATAAGTTAATATATATGAACTATAATTTACAAGTTTATAGATTTAGGAATTTGAATAAATGACCAAATTAAAGGAGTAATAGTTAAATAAATGAAGCACAAACCTAATTCCGACGACCACCTTGAAGTCCTCTTCAAGTGACCTATTTATGTACTTTTGAAAATCAAAGTTAGCATGGCTTTGTGGTGCTAAATGTGCCTGATACGTCACAAACAAATTCAATATGAATGTAATAATAGTATTTACGTTTTATTCCTGTATCAACAATAAATTTGATACGATTCTGATTACCATAATAAATCCATGGCGCAAAGTCAAATAGTCGACTTTTGGAACTGATCTTACAAATTGTCTAAAGAAACAAACCTGAAAATGAAACACCAAAATTAATAAGTTGGAATAGACGATTGATAAGTTTATCCCCGTTTGTCCATTCGAATTTGAACAGTAATAGAAGATAATAATACTACAAAAGTCATAATACATTTATGTGTTCGATGTTCCCGGTTTGATTTATTTAACTAAATATGATGATAATGATAGCACAAATTTCAACATGACCACCAATATTCTTGCATAGTTACTAGTTTAAATTAGATATTATTCATTATTTAATTTTATTATACCATGTTTTTATATTTTTCAACGTTTCATTTAATCCAAACAATGTTATGCTATTGCTAAAATTGTTATGAATTTTTAAAATTATATTTATCATTTCTTAAAATTATGATTAGTCGGGCCTTTAAATGATATTTATGGCTCATTATCACTATTCAGTGTATTCACTATGTATACACATTAAAACCGGTCTAGATGATTAACGTTCATTGCATTATTTTCGATTAAATTTAAAATATGTATTATTATAATATGGTATAATATATATTTATATAAGTCAATATTCGTAGATTATACAATTAATGATCATCCTACCCCGATTACTTGAGAACTTCCACGTGCTCAGGAGACGTATTTATCCATTAATTAATTCGATGAATCAACCATATATCTACCCAAATAACTGATCAGCTACGTTACAAGTCAATCGAATGATAGAGCTAATATAAATTAATGTCAAGACTTTTATAGTGGAAAAAGTCAAACAGACATGACAATAGTATTTTAATAATTGAAGCAATGTATCATATTCACATGTATAATATGGATTTTTCTACACTACAATGAAATACATATGGACCCAATACAAATCATAAATTCTCTTGGACAACTGAGTCAAGTAATTCATATAGAAATTAAATATTCACATAGATTGTGAATATTTAAAGTTTATTTAAAATTCTATTAGTTAATTTATTAAATAATAAGTACTACTATAATTAGGTAATTGAGTGGGGGCACTGGTAGTCCTACATTGTTGTTGTAGATCGGAACTAACTTCACTAGCTAGAAATGATGAGATAAATTATTGTTTAGTAACAGATTTGTTTCCCACTAGTTTAGCTAACTGATCATCACAATCAAGCATCAAGTAGCAACCAGTAATTAACGAATATAGTAATTACCTAACGCGTCATTTTATGCATCACTCAGATTTTCTTTCACACCACTATTTAGTTACTAACTTATATTGTACGTGATTGAGTTTATGTGATATCAAATCAATGGAAGGACATTATCCAACCATTCACATGGAATAATACTATTAATTTGTGGATATTGAAAATTAGCATCACTTACATTCCACAAGAGAAGTGGCGTTTTGCTCCAGAAGCTCAAGTGCCTCCTCCCAAATGATGTTTCTCTTGCAAACCTAAATCTCTCTGGATCTGCCCAATTCATGAAAAATATTATAAAAAAAAATAGTACTACTACAATAATATTTTCATTGGTAGAGCTCTATATATAAATACACCACATGCATATATATACCGTGAGAAAATTGGTATTCCACTGTTTTGGTTTCTTTTTCCCATGCTTTCCAACGTCTCATCTTAAACAACATAAACAATTAGACAAAAATTAATATTTAATAAATATACTTAGTAAAATTACGAGATAAAAACATTTGAATTGATGCATACCTTAGCTCTTCCCAAAGCCAGGGTGGTAATGCAATAGAGGACGTGAAAAATAGCCAAAACAAATATGAAAATATGCAGTTGATGAATACCATCTGAAGATATAAATGCCACCTTTCCCTGCATATATATTATTAACATGCATTAAGATTATTTATATGCATATAGAGAAAGAGGGAGAGAATAAGGCCACAAAACAGTCTGATCACCTTGGCCGCGCATTTGTCCGGTGCGCCAGCAGCCAAGATTCTTCGGTAGCTCTCAGCATCGCTGCCATCCATGAGAAGTCTGCGACGGCTCTCGCCATCGATTTTTTCCAAAGGGTACTTCTTACCCTCTTGTTTCTTGTTACATGGGTGCCACGTGGCAGCAACCTCCTCTGATATGCATATTTCTGATATTGGCCCCTGTCCCACTGTTAGCAGCAGAGATATAAACCCCAACAGCATCAACTCTGTACATATATACCACAATCACAAAAATGTCAAATTTGTAAGAATATCAACAAAAAATATAAAAATGTCATAAATTCTTGTTAATTCGAATACCTGATTTGACCTTCTCCAGTGCTTCATATAGAGCTCTTTTATGTCTGGATTGTAGCCACTGCAAAATTGCATGATTTTATATTGATGTCAATTTAATTCATTATGTTTATCCAGTTATAGCTCATAATGATAACAATTAATTAAAGTACTAATGCAGTATAAATATATGAACCTTTGCTATTAAGTGGATAATATATTCGATAACAATGGAGATGGCGACAAGAATGAAACAAACGACGGCAACAGCCCATGTTGGCGTCTGCTCCAGACTCCTTCCTCCGCCTCCAGCCATTTTCTATAATCTCCGCAGTCGATCCTCCTCAAAAGTTTAATAATTAGCTGATCACTCTTATTATTTTCTTTTCAAAATGAGGAATTTCTAATGGAAGCAAGTAGCATTAGCTAAATTAAGGTTGTTGAAGGAGAATGTCAGAAATGCATCTGTGCTCACTCAAATTTATACAGTAGATGTTTGGAAAAAGATAAATCCAACTACAAGGGTAGAAAAGGAAAATTAGTGTGGAGTGATATTGGAAGACTTTGACTTCAGAGACGCGTGAAAAGGAGTTGGCCAATTGCTTGACTTGATCAAACAATTTGTAAGCTTCTTATAATTTAGATTTCTTTGACTATTTTCCTTTTTTAAGTGGATTTTAGCCCTTTCTTTATTCATTTCGATTTTTATTGTCGAAAATATAATAATGGTAGTATTTTTTTTTGTGTGTGTGAGAAAAATAATTTGCCGTTGATCACTCCACTCAGTCAAACTTTGAGTATGATCATATTTTCACTGAAATGAATCTAAGCCATTGCATTTGTTAATTCAATGATTGGATTATTGACTTACATAAATTTCCTTCTCTTTTCATTTTTCTTTTAAATTCAGTGTTAATATAGTAGTAATATATACAATCGGTGTCATAATGTAATTTATTATATACTCGCATTCGGTATAATCCCTCTAAAACTAATTAAATTAAATCCTTGTTTTATCTGCTTTCACCAAAGGGCAAAACTAAATTAAAATATTGTGTGTCTAGAATATCAAGTCCGTGATTACAATAGATCCAAAATATCGGTCTCATAAAGACATTCTTATTGTAATAACAGTGTCCACGCAATGCTAAACTTTTACGAGAGCTTCTTTCCATAATTCCATGTCGATTATTTAAGAATTAAGATTCAATTTTTTAATATGCAGCAGATGTATTTGTCATGGTCATAACTATTTACCGAGCTACTGAAATAAAGTATCTGTCCCACTATAAAAGATGAAGCATTCTAATTAAAGATATTTTCATTGCAAATGAGGAGTATTCCAATTTAGATTTAAATTTGAATATATGTAATTTTCATCCTAAATTAATTTGTCCTCAATTTAAGGACGTTTTCTTTTGCATCCTAAATTGTTGTTATTTTTAAAAAATTTCAAAACAAGTAATTGTGTCTTTATTTTTGTGTCCTTCAAAGATATACTCCAAATTTTATGTAGTGTCGGTTTATTTATACCTTTAATGATACTAGTTGTCACTTCCATCTATTCAAATTATGCCGGTGGTTCGACAATTAAGATGATTAATAATACATCCCAAATAAACTTTGATTTTGTTTACATGTTTGATATTTTTTACTGTTAAAAATAGATAAAATCTTGTTGTTTTGAGGCAATGATAATAATAACTGTGTTTATATATGTATCCTTGTTTGAGTTGACATATAGTAACAAAAATAAACTATACTCCCTCCGTCCGGCAATAGGAGTCTCATTCACAAGTGGCGCGGGTTTTAAGAAAGAGTTTGAGTGTGTAATAAATGTAGTGTGATAGTGGAATGTGGGTCCCACTTAAATTGTTGGTTGAATGCAAAAATTGAGCTATATGAACAAATGTTCATAATTTCAGTGTGTTAAATCCAAATTTAATTGGATTTAAGTATTCCTATTTTAAATAAAAACAAACTGGAATAAATAAAACATTAATTGCAATTTTTAATTGATGCAAAGAACCTGCCTTCCATACATTAATTACAGTACGTACAAGAGGTGACAAAAAACAATTCAAGTTTCCCTCTTTAACATTTTAGAGGGAAATTTTAACACAAATTTTCCCTCTTACAGTAGCCTCCTATAAATACATTCACAGCTGCATTTACACCTCCACCAACCTCTCAATAAAACAAAAAAACACCACTAGAGGAAAAATTACATACTCCCTCAGAAAAAGCTCATCATTGGGATGGAGGAGGGGTCAAGAACAACAATGTTTTTAAGCAGCTGTAGGAAGAACTTGGTGGTGCAGTTCCTACTGAAGCACAACATCGATGGAGTGCTCACAAGAGGGGCAGTTATGGAGGCAGCAGAGGAGTACGGCATTAGCAGGAAGACAGTTTACAGGCTCTAACACAATGTTAACTGATGGGATACGGACTAAACAACTAAACAATAATTGCGAGCCCAATAGCAGTGACGGCCCATCAGCCCAAAACCCAAGAAAGAGTATCAGTTCGGCACAACCAAAGAGTTCGGTCATAGCCTATAGCTCGGTAAAAGTCGACCAATCGAGCTCAACTCTCAGATCGGCAAAAGCTGATCTGAGATCGGCACAACCAAAGAGTCCGGTCACAGCCTATAGCTCGGTAAAAGCCGACCAATCGAGCTCAACTCTCAGATCGGCAAAAGCTGATCGGCAAAGTTCAGCAGTTCGGTCTCAGTATTCGACCGAACAAGGAGATAGTGGACCCATGCAGGATCTCCACGACCTCCATTACACCCACGATCTATTTAGTGGTATTAAGCAGTTATCAACCCCACTACCAGGGCTGCAAACCACGATCTTAGTTCGAATGTATAAATAGAACTTAGATCAGATAGACCAGGGTTAAGCTCTCTAGATCCTGAATCTTATAGCAAATCAGTATTGTAATCTGTAAGCGAGACCAAGCAATACAAATTTGCCCTCTCTTCTTCCCGTGGACGTAGATTTACCTCAGTAAATCGAACCACGTAATTTCCCGTGTTGTGATCATTTATTACTTGCATTTATTCCCATCAAAAATTCGCCACATCATCACTGGCGCCGTCTGTGGGAAACAGAGAACCAAAACTGTGATAAAAGCGAGTTTTTGATCCTTTTCTACCAAAAAAAAAATGCGTACCAGATCACATAATACCCATACTTCCGTCCGTGATGAAGGTGAGGAAGCTAGTCCAGTCCATAGGTCTGGAAAACAGCCTCGGGAGAAATCTGCCTCCAGTTCTCACGGTGAAGGAACAAACCACTCAAAAGTCATCGCACCGAGCCTCCCCAGCAGCTCGCTTTGAATGAGGCTGTCAAGTTGTTCTTGGCTGAGAAGCAGGATGAGTTCCTAACATTCCTGCAAAAGAGCCAGAAGCCGGAGAAGAAAACAGCGGATTCTCCCTCCCCCTCCAGACATGAAAGTCACTACCGCAGTAGTGTCGCACCTTCCAGGAGAAAGAATCCTCACCACCGACATGTTCCTTCTCCTCCTTGTTACCGAAATCACAGGAGAACTCCATCTCCACCATACCGGAGAGATGTCGGATTCGCTATGTATGGAGCGCTGAAGACTCCATTCTCGGATGATATCACCAGAACTCCATTGCCACAGAATTACCGAACTCCGTCAATGACTTATGACGGGTTAGTGGATCCTCATGATTTCCTGGGACGCTATCAGTATAATATGGCGAACCAAGGTCTCAATGAGGTTCACATGTGTAAGCTGTTTCCCGAGCTGCTTATCGGGAACGCAAGAAGGTGGTTTGACAGCCTCCCTCAAGGGAGCATTAGATCTTACAGAGATCTAATGGATGCTTTTCACAGGAGATTCTTCCAGAAAGCGGAAGCCCGAATCACTTCGGCTCAGCTGCTTTCTATACGTCAAGGTCGCGATGAAAAAATTAGCGACTTCATGACGAGATTCCACAAGGAATGCCTACAAGTAGATGATCTCAATGATCTACTTGTCATTTCGGCATTCCAAAATGGAATTCTGCCCGGAGCTCTCTACAGAAAGCTCGTTGAGTGCAGTCCGCAAACAGCTCAAGAGATGTGGGACATTGCGGACCAGTTTTCTCGTGCCGATGAGGCAGACCGTCGAAAACGGTCTTTAGACAGCTCATCCAGAGGAGACAAAAAGAAGCCCGATCATAGCGATCAGGGGCTTCCTCGCCGAACTCCTTTTGAAAGAATTCAAAGGGCACCGGTACAAGGCAGATTGGGACCACGTCTCGATCTTGAGAAACCGCCCGCTCAGTTCGTACCATTGAACAAGTCGAGAGCGGAAATTTTCGAACTGTATTCTGATATGTTCGAAAAACCAAAGCGGATGACGAAATCAGCCACGCGCCGAAGTCAGGATACGTACTGCTCCTACCATCAAGACCACGGTCACGATACCGAGGAGTGCCGAAATTTGGCAGCAGGTATTGATGTTCTTGTGAAAGCAGGGACGTTAAAAAAATACCAAAGCAAGCTGCCGAAGAAGAATAAGAAACAGAGAGGTGCGAACTGCGCTCCTCAGGATCCTAAAAGGCAACAGGATCCCGAAGACGATGACGAGCCGCAATATGACGGAGTAATCCAGACTATTGACGCTCTCCCAGCCGGGAAGACTAAGTCGTCTCTAAAAGCAGAACGCAGAGGCGTCAATCGAGAGGAGCCTATGCATAAAAGGCTGAAGAAGGAGGAAGTAATCACGTTTTCAGATGCAGATCCCGTCCCGGCCATTTCTCCTCATCAAGACGCGATTGTCATTCAGGCCGGAGAGGCAAACAAACTGATCCACAGAGTGTTTGTGGATACAGGAGCGTCGGTTAGCATTCTTTTTAAAGAATGTTTTGATAAACTGGAAGTGGATCCAGCTCGGCTCAGTCCGGCCCCACTTCCTCTGAAAAGTTTCGCCCAGGAAGACACCCGCCCTGAAGGTACTATCAGCCTTCCGATTACGGTGGGAAGAGCGCCTACTAGCTCCAGTACGATGATCGAGTTTTTTGTGGTAAAAGCTCGGTCCCCGTATAACATCATCCTGGGAAGAGACTGGCTCAACACAGTTCGGACCATTTGCTCTACTTATCACCTCACAATCAAGATCCCCACTAAAGGAGGGATTGCAGTCATCCGAGGTGATCAAAAGAGAGCAAAAGAATGTTTGCAGATTGCGCTTAAAAGTGCCGAGCAATCAGATCGGCACCATCAAGCATAGCAATCACAGCAGCCGGAGTCAGAGGCAGGAGAAATGACCGAAGTCACACCGGAGCCGAACTCGATGACAGTTCAGTTATACGAAGATGATCCATCCAGAACGGTCAAGATCGGTTTCGCGGGAACACCTCTGCTCCGGGAAAAGACCATCCAGCTCCTCAAAGAGTACAAAGATGTCTTTGCGTGGTCTCCGTTGGACATGACCGGAGTGTCTTCCGAGGTAATTACACATCGGTTAAATATTGATCCCTCAGTCCGGCCTATAAAACAGAAGCAAAGACTCTTTGCGGCAGAAAGAAATCAAGTCATCCATGACGAAGTCCGCCAATTACTGAAAGCGGATGTATTATTTGAAGTAAAATATCCTTCTTGGGTGGCCAATCCTGTGATGATCAAGAAAAAAGAAGGATGGCGGATGTGCATAGATTTTACCGATCTAAATAAGCACTGTCCTAAAGATTGCTACCCCCTTCCGAACATAGATAAAAAAGTAGAAGCTTTGATAGGCTTCGAAATTTTCTATTTTCTTGATTTGTATAAAGGATACCACCAAGTTTTAATGGATGAGAATGATGCTTCAAAAACGGCTTTCATTACTGACTTCGGCATTTTTGCTTATAAAAAGATGCCATTCGGTTTAAAGAATGTCGGGGCCACATATCAAAGGATGGTAGACAAGCTATTTCGGCACCTGATCGGAAAAGAGGTTGAAGTCTATGTTGACGACATAGTTGTTAAAAGTAGAAGCACTTCGGATTACGAAGACAATCTCAAATCAACTCTCGACGTGCTCAAAAAAGCCAACCTCAAACTCAATCCCCAAAAATGTACCTTTTTGGTAGATTCGGGAAAGTTTCTGGGTTGTTGGGTTTCAAAGGACGGACTCAAGGCAAATCCCCTAAAGGTTCAAGTTGTTCAGAACATGGCAATGCCGAAGTCCATACATGATGTGCAAAGGCTAACTGGATGTCTAGCCGCACTGAATAGATTCCTTTCCCAAGCAGCCGAAAAGCAACTGCCGTTCTTCAATGTTTTGAAGAAGGCACCAAAGTTTGAGTGGGGAGCCGAACAGAAAAAGGCTTTTGACGAACTCAAAAGTTATTTAGCCGAACTCCCTATTCTCTCTGCTCCAACAGATGCCGAAGTGATATTCTTATATTTAGCGGCATCAGATCAAACCATTAGCGCAGTACTTGTACGATAAGAAGGCCTAAAGCAGCGTCCTATCTACTTTACAAGCCGAGCATTAAGAGGTCCCGAAACAAGGTATCAACCTCTGGAAAAAATTGCTCTGGCATTAGTAAATGCAGCAAGGAGACTGCGGCCATATTTCTATGCTCACAAGGTATGCGTCTTAACCGATCTTCCACTTCGGCAAGTTTTGACTAAGCCTGAAGCATCAGGCAGAATTGCCAAGTGGGCCATAGAGTTGGGAGAACATTCAATAGAATATCTACCTCGGAAAGCCATCAAGGGACAAGCCTTGGCAGATTTTCTGGTAGAGGCAAAGTTCGATCAAGCAATCCCTATTATTGCCGAACAGAAAAGCCCTACCAATGATGAACCAACACAGCCCCAGGAACCCGAAGTAGAGCCGCCGGACTGTTGGATTGGATTCGTAGATGGAGCTTCGAATAAGACGGGAAGTGGAGCTGGTATTCTACTTATCGCTCCCGACGGACACGAGGTAACTTATTCACTTCGGTTCTTATTCCCAACCACTAATAACGAAGCCGAATACGAAGCCCTTCTTGCCGGACTTCGGTTAGCGCAAAGTCTATTTATCAAATCTCTCAAAATCCATTGTGATTCACAAGTCATAGTGAATCACATGTTGGGTACAAGTGAAGCCCGAGATGAAAGGATGAAAAAATACTTGGACAAAGCGCAAAGCATTAGCCGAAGTTTCTCTTATTTTCGGATAATCCGCATTCCCAGAGCGGAAAATGGCCGAGCAGATACTTTAAGCAAGTTAGCCTCATATCCGAGCTCAAAAGTGGAGGAATTACCGCACAGAAGCATTGATGATGCTGAGGTACTTTCAGTAACCAGCTCGCCGAACTGGATGACGCCAATATCAAAGTATCTAGATCAAGGACAACTGCCCGAGGATAAGAGAGAAGCTCGGAAAATCACATGCCGAGCACTTCGGTATGAACTTCATGAAGGAGTCCTATATAGAAAGTCCTACCTTCAACCGTTATTGCGATGTGTAGGACCAGAAGAGACGGACTACATCCTTAGAGAAGTTCATGAAGGATCGTGCGGCAGCCACATCGGAGCTAGAGCTTTAGCTAAAAAAGTTCTGAGATGAGGATATTATTGGCCAACTTTGGTACAAGAAGCAGTACAGCTCGTTAAGAAATGTACGAAGTGCCAAATCCATGCATATATCCCAAGGATGCCGCAGACCGATCTATGTGCTATGCAAAGCCCTTGGCCTTTTATGCAATGGGGCATAAACATAGTAGGACCACTACCACAAGCTCCTCGGCAAATGAAATTCTTGATCGTTGCCGTGGACTACTTCACAAAGTGGGTGGAGGCTGAACCATTAGCTACGATAACGAGCTCGAAGGCATTGGATTTTGTTTGGAAGAACATAGTTTGCCGATTTGGCATACCCCATATCCTCATTTCGGATAATGGGACTCAGTTCACCGACAAGACATTCAAGAATTGGTGCCAAGAGTTGAATATTCAACAGCGGTTCACTTCGGTCTCTCACCCACAAGCAAACGGACAAACGGAAGTAACAAACCGTATTTTGGTGAAAGGATTAAAAGCTCGGTTAGAACAAGCCAAAGGACAATGGGTAGAAAATCTTCCTCAAGTCCTATGGTCTTACCGAACTACACCAAAAACCTCCAACGGTGAAACTCCGTACAGTCTAGTGTACGGCACTGAAGCCGTAATTCCGGTTGAGATCGGCATACCCAGCCCCCGAACACTCAATTTCTCAACAGAACTGAATGATGACGGACTGAGAGCCGAACTAGATCTTGCCGAAGAAAGAAGAGAACTGGCCTGCATAAAAGCAGCCAAGTACAAGGAGCAAGTAACCCGGTATTATAACCAAAGGGTGAAAAAGCTGCAGTTTCAAGTGGGAGATCTCGTATTGAGAAACAATGAAGTAAGCCGAGCAGAAAAGCTGGGCAAACTTGAACCCACATGGGAAGGTCCGTATCGGGTGTCAGAAGTCCTGGGAAAAGGGTCTTATAAATTGACTCACATGTCAGGAGAACAAGTACCCCGAACATGGCATATTTCCAACCTCAAGAAGTTCCATTTGTAAGAGACAAGGTCCGGTCAGTCTTGTATCTAGTTCGGTCCTAGGGATATGTGCTTTCATGTTTCTATTTGTCCTTTATGCTGGTCGTTTTATAAAAGTTTAAAATCTTTTTCGTCTTTTTTATTTGTCTTTATGTGCGTTTAGTCTCTATGTGCGTTTTGTCTCTTATAAATATTACTGAGGTATATTGATCTTTAAAGGCTGATCCCCTTTTTAGATCATGTATTAAAGACAATTGTGAGTCCAAGCTTCTAAGGAAGATACAAGACCACAATCCAGCTTAAGAAACAAGCAGTTCGTCTAAAACGGACTGCAATAAGCCGAAAACCACTTCGGTCAACCAGGGAAAGTCCAATCCAAGCGATAAAACTCGCCAAATTAGGACACAAAAGGAAAGTCCAATCCAAGCGATAAAACTCGCCAAATTAGGACACAAAGGGAAAGTCCAATCCAAGCGATAAAACTCGCCAAATAAGGACACAAACTAAGTCCGGTCAAAGAAGAGTTTTCTTCATAAGACCGAAGACGAGTCCGGTCAAAGAAGAGTTTTCTTCATAAGACTGAGGACGAGTCCGGCCAAAGAAGAGTTTTCTTCATAAGACCGCGGACGAGTACAATAAATGAAATAAAAAATCGCTGAACTGTAAATACGCAGTGATAGAAGCGAAATGAAAATATTTCATTTATTAAGTCTTGTTCGGCATACAATTTCGCTGCCCTACGAGAAGGCGTTACACCATTACAAAGGACTATTCTACTGTCCACGGTTGCTAAAGTTGAGCCACCTATCCAAAAAATCCTCATGATGCTGAGTTCGGGTGTTCCGAACAGTTGAAGAATAAGTAGGTCGACGAGATGCTCTGATCGACCTACCGCCCCTTCCCTGAGTCCGGGAAGTTCTAGCACCTCGGCGGCGAAGAGTCTCTTCACGAAGCATCCGCTGATCTTGCTCACTCATAATCACAACTCCTCTACGAACTTCAGGGCGTTCTCGTCTTGACAT
Source organism: Salvia splendens (assembly GCF_004379255.2). NCBI lineage: Eukaryota > Viridiplantae > Streptophyta > Magnoliopsida > Lamiales > Lamiaceae > Salvia > Salvia splendens. The sequence goes on from NC_056038.1 coordinate 8,094,729, forward strand.
TTCCGGTTGCTCCGGAGTCCGTTGCTGACTTGGAGTACGTTCTCGTCTTGACGTTTCCGGTTCATCCTGAGTCCGTTGTTGGTTTGGAGTAGAATCTTGAGCAAGTGGATTAGAGGTTTGAGTTGGAGTGTGAGCATCTGTTGGCGGGAAACGCCTAAGGAATCTCTCGATTGAGGGACGCCGGGAAAGAATGATGTCGTACCGAGAAGCCAAGCGCCGCAATGACTTCACAACTTGTTGGCAAGCCGAGCTCTCCAGCGCATTGTTCTTCCGGAGTACATGAAGCTCCTCCCACAGTTCATCAACTTGATTCTGAACTTCAGATATGGTCATTCCCCCGCGCCCGCAGATGAAATCCTCATATGCAGTCCTCTCAGCGATGACAGTGTTCAGCTCGGCCTCCAGATCTTTCTTTATGGACTTTAAGTCCTTATTGTTGGACTCCAGCTCCACTAACCGAGCCAAGAGTTCGTCATACTTCACCTGGTCATCTATGGCTTTTTTCTCAGCTTCGTTTAAAGCCGAAGAGTATAGCCGCTTCCAGTGAAGTACCTCCAGCTCCTTAGAGTTAAGAATACAAAGCAGCTATGTCAGTTCGGCATTTCAGTTTACCGAGCAGGCAGTAAACCACAACAGGAGTAAAAGAGATTACGAAAAGCTATAAAGAAGACACGAGTGTAGAAAGAAGAATTTTTTCATTCACAAGAAAAATTTTTTACACAAGGAGGGCTTCAAGGCCATTTTACAAGGAGAGAAAGAAACTAAACTAAGAGAAGGGAGACGAAATCATACTCCGCCAGTTTCGTCTCCGGCTCCTCTGTGGGTTTCAGCCTCCTTCTCCTTGTCTACTTCGGCTTCAGCCTCGGCCTCCCTACTCCCTCCAGCCTGCTCGGTGCCCCCATCGCCGATCTGCTGCACCTCCTGCTCGGCATGCCCGTCGCCGGCCTGCTGATCCGTCTGCTCGGTCTCCTTGCCGGCCTCGTTTTCCTGCCCACCCTCTTCGTTAAAGATTGAAGCGGGTGAAACAGGTCCCAAGGAGGCAAAGATGGCCTCCATGTTCTCGTCCCGGTCAGCGCGGCAGTTACGGACTCTTTCAGCAGAGAGCAGGACCGAGGAAGAAGCAAGCTCCTCAAGGAGCGGCAGACTCTGGAGACGAGCTGAAATCTCTCGGCCATACAGCGGCAGGACGACTTCGGGTCCCTGCTCAGCGTTATCGGTCATCAATTTCAGCAGATCACCGATAAAGGCCGAAAATTGATTGCTCAAAAAGAGTTCTTCTCCGCGAAAACACGGAGAGCCTCCCCCTGAGCAACCACGGCGGCAGCCTCCCTCTGTTTAGATTGCTCTCTCTGGATGATGAGCTGGTTTTTGGCACGCTGAGCTTCATCCTGAGCCGAGATCCTAGCGGCCCTTGCCTTCTCAAAGTCTGCCCGAGCCTGTTCGGCCTGGTGACGAGCAGCATTCAACTTCCTCTGCATCTCAGCATAATCGTTGGACGCTTTGGAGAGTTCAACGGCGACGAGCTTGGAGAGCATATTGTTCCTCTGAAAATGGAAAAAGGAAAAAGTCAACAGAGGGGCCACAAAAAATATAGGAAAAAAGCAAGGCCAGAAAATCAAGAAGAGAATTCACCTCTACAAAGTCCGTTGGCCATGCAAAAGGCTCACAGACATGTTCCGAAGGGGCCGCCAAGACAATGTCTTTCTCCGGCGCTCTTGGGGGTTTCTGAATCTTCCCCTTCCCCTTTGCCGAAGTCGACTCCGGCTTTTTTGGATCCGAAGAAGAGGTCTTCTGCCTTTTCGGATTCTTCTCGGCATCAGACGCCGAGCCGGTGGCTTTCTGTCTCTCCGGCTCATTAGATTCGGAGGATTTGCGACCGAGCTTGTTTAGCATGTTCACTGCCAAAAAGCAAGAAAACAAGGTTAGTCTTCGTCGTTAAAGCAGTAAAGCATAAAAAAGAAATCCTCACCCTCAGTCTCTTCGTCCGAAGACGAGATATCGAACACGAAGTCACCCTTGACGAGCTCAGATTCCGAGTACTGTTTCCTAATCATAGGAATCTTATTGAGCTCGCCCTCGAGCTCGTTCAACGGTTCTAACCGAGGATGAGGAATTACGGACTTCGGCCCTCTCCAGGGAAAGCCCGGAGCCGCTGTCCTATTGTAAAAAAAGAAACGATTTTGCCATTTCGGCCATTTGGTTTTACAAAAGGCTCTAAAGGGCTGTAAAGGGATCAAGTAAAACCAGGATCCCTTCCTCTTAAACTGAAAGAAATTAAGGATTGCCCTCAGAGACAGATCCTTTCCTAATCTACGCAGTTCGGCAGCAAAGGCCGATAAGTGCCTCCAAGAATTCGGAGTCACTTGACCTAAAGGGAGTTGAAAAAAATCAAGAAGCTCTACAAAGGCAGGGGGAAGAGGGAAACGAAGCCCGCATTCCAAGCAGGCTTCGTAAACGGTGGCGTAACCCTCCGGCGGCGAATCAGCCCTATGAAGGTCGTAGGGAATTACCACTAAACCCCCAGGTAGAAAATATTTTCCGTGTAAGGATATCACAGTATCCTTACTCAAAATGCTCAGAAAATATTCTACCGTCTTCTCCCCGGACTTCTTCCGGCCAGAAGACCCCTTACCCCCCTTCCTACCGCTACCTGATTCAGAAACAGATTCAGAAGAAGAAGACATGATTCTTACTCTCTGATGGTCGAAAGTCTGAAGAAAGTCTTGAAGAAGCGGAAGAAAATTTTTCGAAAAAGGGAGAGAATACAGAAGAAATAATCGCAAAAGTGTTTCCAATGATGAAGAAAGGAAATATTTATCGGATTCGCAAAGGCATTTCAAATTCGTCGCACCGTTTCAAATCCCACTTTTTCCGGATTCTCTGGCCGGATTTGCTGTCACATTTAATGCAGACACGTGCGGAGCACGTCCCCTGACGTCAGCCTCCCCCTTACACTTATCCAAAATGCCGAAGTGATTCACTTCGCTTTTCGGGGGGGTGGTGATGGGATACGGACTAAACAACTAAACAATAATTGCGAGCCCAATAGCAGTGACGGCCCATCAGCCCAAAACCCAAGAAAGAGTATCAGTTCGGCACAACCAAAGAGTTCGGTCATAGCCTATAGCTCGGTAAAAGTCGACCAATCGAGCTCAACTCTCAGATCGGCAAAAGCTGATCTGAGATCGGCACAACCAAAGAGTCCGGTCACAGCCTATAGCTCGGTAAAAGCCGACCAATCGAGCTCAACTCTCAGATCGGCAAAAGCTGATCGGCAAAGTTCAGCAGTTCGGTCTCAGTATTCGACCGAACAAGGAGATAGTGGACCCATGCAGGATCTCCACGACCTCCATTACACCCACGATCTATTTAGTGGTATTAAGCAGTTATCAACCCCACTACCAGGGCTGCAAACCACGATCTTAGTTCGAATGTATAAATAGAACTTAGATCAGATAGACCAGGGTTAAGCTCTCTAGATCCTGAATCTTATAGCAAATCAGTATTGTAATCTGTAAGCGAGACCAAGCAATACAAATTTGCCCTCTCTTCTTCCCGTGGACGTAGATTTACCTCAGTAAATCGAACCACGTAATTTCCCGTGTTGTGATCATTTATTACTTGCATTTATTCCCATCAAAAATTCGCCACATCATCACTAACAAACTAACACGTACACCTAAATAGTATATAGAAGTACAGTATATGTTATTTATGTAACACTGAACAGTGTGTAATATAATTTGATTTAAACATTTACTCATTGATGGACATTTAGTGCTTTGGAGAATGTCATGATAAACCGATCGACATACGTGGAGTAGTATTTCTTATATTAGCGCCGGACACTGCTGACTAATTCATAAATGCTATATACACATAATGAGTTAAGAAAATATGGATGTTACGTCGAAACTAATGGTAGCAATATTCTTTATAGTGGGAATGTTGATGTCTAAGAAATTTGTATTCAATTTCTTGGTATTTGTGATGTATATATAATTGTATAACTTAAATTAATAGTACTACTACTAGTATACAATTTATAAATGTTTTTTGTAGAGTTTTGATGATAATTAATCTGCGTAACAGCTTAAGTATACTGGTTCGAAATGTTTGACTAGGACTAGCAGAATAATGTTTTATAATTCAAATCCTTAAATTTGCAAATCTGGGGACTTGTTAGTTCGAAAACTTCATCATCCTTTTCCCGGCCATATTTTTGTACCAATCAAATGGATTAGTTCAATTTACAATCTTACATGCAAAAATAATGAAGAGAATATATGAAAATAAATAATATACTCCATATGATATATGACTAATATATATGAACAAGGATATTGCAAGTTGAATCACAAGTGGGTTATTATATGTAGTCCCTAATCCCATCAACGCAGAATATGCTGACTTCAACTTCAAGACTCTACGTAAGTTGATATACTTTACCTTTGTTTTTTGATTTGTGGATTGTGCTGCTCAATTCGCATTTTCCTTTTCTTTTCTTTTTTAACATTTTTAGGTCGAGTTGTCTTTTTTTTGTTTTGACTTTTAACTACTTAAGCAGTCATCAACATGCTTTAAAGTTTAATCAGTCAGTCTACCGAGAAAGATCTTATACAATCAAATCAAATCATATACTGTTAGATTCGTTTTTACATGAATTCAATTACCTTAGAAATATTAAAACAATAATATCATTATTTTGTCAATTTAATCTATTGGTTTATTTTAATGACTTTGGAATTTTAACGGGCCTATTTTTCAGTGTATTTTTAAGAAATTGGGCCCATATTTGTGGCAAAAGGAATTATTGGCCCATTTGGCCATGATTTAGGGAGCTTTATTAAGACTTTTCCCGCTCTTCTTCATTCAAACATAATTGTCTTCAATTTTCAGAAAATGAAAAGAATCTAAATCAGGAAGATTTATTCAATTCTCAAGAAATCTAAGTCCCAGTTTTAACTGACTTTTCGCTGCGATGGAAACTCATCCCACTCCGTTTCCAGGTTCAATTTTGTTTTTCCTTTATTTTGCGATTACCTGTTCGTTTCGGTTCATGTGCGTAGTTTGAAACAGTTTGTCCTGAATTTTCTTGAAATTTATACAGTTAGACCCCAAACTATCAAACCAAGACACACAAGGAAAATCTCCGAACCCCCGAAAATCAAAGCGAAGGGCGGATCGCTCGTTCACAGGTAAAAAATTGGCATCTACAAGGTGTTTGTTTTAATACCTGAGTGAATGACTGAATAAATGAAGGATTCTTATGCGGTTGGTTGGTTGGTTGCAGGGAAAGGCGGGTGTTTGGAACTGCCCGAAGCCCTGCCGTTCCTTTGAAGACGAAAACGGTGATCGAGAAGCCGGTGAAGTCGAAACCCGCATCAGGGCTGCTAAAGAAGCCTTCAAAAGTGACAAAACCAACCCAAGCAACTCGATCACCAATCATACGGAGGCCAATTTTGGTGGCTGGAAAGCCAACGGAGAAGACCCTGGCTCGGCCGATGAAGAAAACCGTATGTTTTCAAGAGAAGGGACCCCGAAAGAATTCGGATGATGGAAATGCCGAGCCTCACACTCCTCTGAACGCGATCATAGCCAAGCCAAGAGTTGCCACGCCTTTTTACAGCGCAGAGAAATGTAGCAAATGTAGGTTCGACAAGCTTGAGACCGCGTCTTACTGGCTGTCTCAGATCAAGTTGGCGGAATCTGTGGGGAAACATTGGGTCTCTGCTGCTTTGTTTGGACTGGCTTTCGACTGCAATGCAGAGGTGAGTTTTATTTTTATTTTTATTTTTGGTGTGTTTTGTGTTTAATGTTAAGGCGTCTTGTTTTCGAATCCAAAGCTCATTGGGATGTGAATTCCTTGTGTAGCCCATTCGTAACTTGAGAGTTGAACTAAGGAAGTATCTGGCACGACATGAGCAAGTGAGTGAGGAAGAGGTGTGGAGGAAGATGAAGGTTAGCTATGGATTGGTAAAAGAAGATTGCAATGCAAATGGAGATGTTGTAGAAGGCGGCATGGAAGAAGCGAATGCAAGTCTCTACAGCCACAAAGATGATAATTTGCCAAACCAATTTGATGAAGAAGATATAAAGTGACCTTTTACGAAGATGTCAAGTGTTGTGAATTGTGGTATAGAGTAGTTCAGTTCATGTCAGAAAACGGCTGTTTTATGTCTTTTGAATTCGGGGGATAACAATTAGGCAGTTTCCAGTTTGTAGGCTAAGAGCATCCACAACTGTGCTCTTGCCAGCGGCACGGTTGTGGGCCCGGGCGATACTACTTATGCCTGCTCTCTGGCAAGAGCACAACACCCACAACTGTGCTCTTCCGCAAGGACGAGCACAATTAATATAAAATTCAATTAAACAAAAACATTTCCATAATATTAAAATTCATTTAAAAACCACAATAAATATTACAAATTACAAATAAAATTAAAAAATACATAATTAAAATCCTAAAAATTAAAAATTACATAATTAAACTCCTAATAAGACTACGCATCCGGCGGGATCAGCAGCCCCAATTGTTTTTGGAGACCTTTTATCATGGTCTCGTGTGTTTCAAGTTGCGTGGGGGTCATAGATGACCTATCGGCCATATTGAGTTGGCTTAAGAGCATCCACAGCGAGTTGTTCGGGGGTGGAGGTGGCACATAGGGAGCCGGAGCGGCTTTGGGAGTGGCTTCGGGAGTCGAGCCGCGACGACGGTTGGCCGCCGCCTTCTTCCTTCCTTGGGGGCGGCGTTGGGAACCGCTCGGTCCGGCGTCGGGGCTACCCAAGTTAGCTCCGGCGAGTTGGCTAGCCACTTCTTCCGAGCCGGAGTCGGATAGGGCTACCGACCTTGATCGTTTGGAGGAGCCGCTAGAGGAGGATGTTATGCCTCCCTTATACTTCGGGTGCGTCCGCGTCTCCTGCCAAACGTTAAGATATTTGAACGACTTACCGTTCATGGATTGGTAGGTGCTCAGCGCGGCGGTGATGATGTCGACCTCGCTTCGGCCGCTCCCGGCATTCCGGGACTCCTGGATGAAATAGCCGTTGAACTTGCCAATTTCTTCGTTGGCTCGGCCGATGCAGTTGCGCACCATACTCTCGTTGCGCTCGATCGTTCCCGGCGGCCGGTTTCCGGTTTGCATTGTACCGGCTAGAGACGCGCCACCAAAAGTGATCGCCGGATTGGTTCGTTCCAACCACCGCATCTTCGGAGATTTCCAAGTACGCCTTGAACAATCTTTCCATCTCCGCCGGTGAGTACCGTGTGCGGACACCGGCGCGAGATGGAGGAGTCGGCATTTGGGAAGGGGCGCGGCCTAGGCTCCGGTGTCCACCTGTAGCGCCCATCGGAGGCACCTTGATCGTCGATTGGGTATGGCCGGTAGCCACCCGGAACGCCCGAATCTTGGGTGAGAGGAGAGGCCGAATATTCCGTTTCCGGACTAGGAAACGGTTGTGAACCGAACCATTCGGGGTTCCAACCGTGGGAGCCCGAAGGGTTATCGTCTTGGCCGGACATAGTGATGTTGTAGGGTATGAGAGAATGAAGATGAAAATGGATATGAGAGAATGGAGATGAGAATGGATATTGGAGAATCATGATGAGAGTTGTGTAGTTTGATGTGAATTTTTGGGATGAAATTGGGAGTATTTATAGATGAAAGTGTGTATTTTTGGGGTAAAAAAAATAAAAAAAATTTAAAAGGTGTAAAAAACGATTATAAACGGATATATTTTTTTGGGAAAGTGAATTTTTTTTTTATCGGTTTTTTTAATAAAAAACCGATTTTTTTTTAAAAAAAATAAATAAATAATATTTACACACAACGGCTATGCCGTTGACGAATGGGAGCGCGCCACGTGTGCGTCCGCTGGCACGGACGTGCTCGATACATCGAGCAGTGCCGTGCCAGCGGCGCGAGCACAGCAGCGGCGGATGGTGGCACGGACGGCGGTGGCGACGGACGCCACCGCTGCGCATGCTCTAAGCTTGTTGTTAGGTTGACATAATCTTTATAAATTATAATGATTTAAAATTATTCTCTAAGTAGAACAGCGTAAATTTAACATAGCCCACAGTACTGAACACCGGCAGTCAGCCTCACTGTTCCTTAAAGAGCTCACGGCCAATAATCATTCTTCGAATTTCACTCGTTCCAGCTCCAATCTCATATAATTTGGCATCCCTCAAGAAACGCCCGGTTGGGTATTCATTAACATAGCCATTGCCACCCAAACACTGAATTGCCTGAAGCAGAATCGACTCACAAAGTCAGCTCACTAGTTCTCCTTTATTCGAGAATCATGGTTCAGTTATGTAGACTAAGAGGACGTATATCACACAGAACTTGAGCTTTTTTACCTGAAGAGCAACTTGTGTAGCTCTTTCAGCTGCACAAAGTATGACACCAGCACAGTCCTGCACAAAAGAATTTAATAGAGAGTTCGAAAAAAGGGCTTCAAAGTCAGGAATTTAGTCGGCCAAGACACAGCAGGAGAGTTTGCAGACCTTTGGGTTAACAATTCCACTGTCACAGTCCCTAGCAACGGAGTATACATATGACCTGAGATGTACAGAAATTTGTTATGTATCTGTACGAATGATCGTTATTGTGTAAATAACGACATGATGCAAATCTCCCACCTTGAAGACTGTAATGAAGTGTACATATCAGCAACCTTTCCCTGCATTTAATACAATATCATGTTCAGTAACGGATTGTAGAACCACTCGAATATTGTGCTTTACTAAAACTTATCTTGACCTGTATAAATTGAAATTCCCCAATTGGTCGGCCAAATTGTTCTCGCTGTTTGACATAGGGAAGAACAACATCAAGACATGCCTGCATGATTCCTAGAGGTCCTCCGGCCAAAACAAGCCTCTCCAGATCTAACCCCGACATCATGACATAAACTCCTGATGCATCAAAGTACTATCAAAGACCTCCCAGATGTAAAATATCGGGTTTCTGACAGAAAATGAAAAAAAAACGAGTTTGGTGCTGAAAGAATGCTCAAATAGTTGTTAAATAAAAAATAACTGAAATACCTTTCCCTTCCAGGCCCAAAACATTTTCGTCAGGAACAAAGCAATTTTCAAATACTAGCTCACATCTGCAATTATTTTTATGAGTTCTTGATGAGGGCCAACAGAAAAATTGATAATCAGAGACAAGATGTTTGAGCAATATTGCTTACGTATCACTTCCACGCATTCCAAGTTTGTCCAGTTTCTGGGCGGTGCTAAATCTGCATTCACGTTAGGAAACAAAAATGTTCAGTTAAGATTAATCTAAAATTACAGAAGAATCTCCCAAATCTGCTTTACTGTAGATTTCCACTTCCTTAAATCTAGTGCATCATATATGTGCGTCGGGACCCTTGTTCCTAAATTGCCCATATACATGTAGTATAGATAGTTTATCCATCTCTCAACTCCCAAAACTAAAAATGTCCCATGCATCATAAAATTCAGCAGAAATGGCCAATTTACATGCTTTATCCTAAATTCACTTGCATGAATAAAATGTTACTACATTCTTTCAGCTCTTGGATCGGGACATCTCGGAAGCAACCCTAGGTTAGACTATGCCTGATAGTCTACTAAATCGAGCTACACTTTTTCACCTAAGCAAGGTATTGACAACAGGGCACTTTCACTAACAGAAAAAGTATCATACCCAGGCATATCCTTCTCTATGATAAATGCTGTGATTCCTTTTGAGTGAGCTGCCATATCTGTTTTTGCATAAACAACCTGCTCCAATCTAAGTAATGAGCAAATCAAAGTCACTGAAAGCTAGAACACAAATTGAGTATAAATATATAGCATTAAATACTGATTCCCGAGGTTTAGCAACGGTGAGAGGCTTTAGCAAGAAAATGTGTATATTAATTATCATTACAAAGTTCAGAATTTTAGTCAAGACCTCCTAGAAAGTGGCTGTTTGGGAATTTTCTGTTAGGGCATCACATTTTTCAAAGACTCATATTATATCAAAAGGAATGCTTCTAGTGCCTATGGCATTTATGCTAACACGTAATGATTTTCATGCTTTATCTTCTCCCATCTTCATTAGTGTATTTTGTCAAAGTAATGGAGTTCTTAAGCCGGCTGTTGTAAGCACCGAAAATAAGGCTTGTCATTTACATACCAATGTCTCGGCAACAGGACCATTAGTGCACCACATCTTGTTCCCATTGAGAATGTAACCACCTTTAGCACGATCAGCTTTGCATTTCATGCTAACTACGTCGGAGCCAGCTAAGTATTCAAAAAAATAGAAGCACAAGTCACAATTAACTATTATGTTACCCACAAATTATGGTTTGTAGCAAGAAGAAATATATAGGTTCAAAGGAACTACCATTAGGTTCACTCATCGCAAGAGCTCCCACATGCTCCCCGCTTATTAGCTTTATCAGAATAATAACATTACAAAGAAAATTAGCTATTGTCAGTAAGAACATATACGAACGAAAATACAGGGTGTGTATCATCGTGCATAATTGAATAGGAAAATATTAGAAGTGTGTAACAATATTGTATTAGCAGAAATATAGGTAACTAGCTTGACCAACCAAATCCTCTGAACTATCTTCTGCTTAAACCCATAATGGAGAATGTAGAAACTTGGGTAGCAACAAAGTATCGCTAGTGAGGACATTGTCTTTCCTCAAACAGAAATTAATTTGATTTGCCATTCCATAGGTTAAACTTAGTTTGTAATATTAATTTGATGAAATAACAAGAGTTCATAGAGACAGACAAGTGAGATGCAGGCAAACCTTTGGCAAGTATTTTTGCTTCTGTGCAGGAGTCCCATTCCTCACCTTCAAATCATGAATGTTACACAAGCTTAAAAGGTATATAACTGGTTAAAGGTAAGTTAAACTTAAGGTTTAAGTAGTTACCAATTGATTTATGCATAGGTTAGAATGTGCACCATATGAAAGACCAACAGAACCAGAGGCACGGCTGATTTCCTCCATAGCTATACAATGGTATATATAGCCAAGGCCAAGTCCTCCATATTCCTCTGTAGCACTTAAGGATGTCAAATACAATTTGACAGCATACATCACAAGTTTTGATGTACAAATACAGAAGAACATTTCAACAAAGAAGAACTTGAAAGCTACATGAAAAAAGAAAGAGTAGCTGCTTCATTCATACAATTCTGATTTGCTTCTCCAAGAAGTTCCTGATATGTGACAGCATAAGAACAAAAATACGTATGGCAGACGTATCATTGTATTGGAGGAATCGATTTCCACTAAACTTCTCTTTCTGAAAACAATAACTTTTTTTGGCTTCTTCCAAGAGAAACTATAGAATAGATTTAAAGATGAACAGAAAAACAGAAGAGTGAAGTATGGTGACAGAAAATCCATGAGAAGTTCCTCCATAAGAACCTAGGAAGAAACAAAAGAAATTGAAGGAAAATAATTTGAATTCAGAGATGCTAATTTTCTTCCTGAATCTACTTTTAAAATTTCAAATGAAGATAACGTCTGTCGATGGTCGGAAATTCGTCAAAATAACAGACTCATCTCAGTCAATCTAAATTTCTACTCCTTTGCCTATAACCTTATATATACAGCAATTACAATACAGAACCAGAGTACATTGATTTATTGATAAAACAAAAGGTCAGACATATGTGATATGTGCACTATGGATTTATTCAAAAAATTTGAACAAATAACGTGAAGATTGACATTCACAAAACTGACAAGAGACAGAAAAGAAGCGAATGTTAAAAAATTTCAAAGAAACTTCAAGTCCAATTCTTGGAGAAGAAAGTTGTGCAAATAACTATTGCACAGTGCAATGAAAAATAAAGTTATAGAATTTAATGTATTGAGAGGTTGTACCTGGGGCAGTGATCCCATGGAGGTTAAAATCTCCCATTAATTTCCATAGGTTAACATCCTAAAGAGGTAGAAGGTGACAAGTTAGTACGAATTTGAGTAGCATTGCTCATGAGAAACCCAAAGCATATACTACCTTGGGTAAGTAATTAGATCTGTCTATTTCAGCAGCATGAGGAGCAATGTTTTCTTCAGCAAACTGAGCCACGCTTTCTTTAAACTGTCAACATAAAAGGGTTATCAAGCGGCAATTCGAATATAAGACAACATTGAAGAGTGAGAAAACGATACTAAGAGTAGAATCTGCAACAAAATGTAAAAACAGAATTCTAAACCATGCTATTAATTCATCGCACTAGAAGTAGAAGGCTGATAGCAATTGTTTTCAGAAAAAAAAAAAAGATCTCATTGAAACAATCACTAATTAACGAAAGGAAGATCATCTACAAAGATATAACTCAATAGAACAGCCCAATCAACATTATTCGAGCTACAATTTTTTTAAAAATCCATAATCCAATTGAAAAGCCAGCGCAGCAAAAAAGTAGGCATATTCTACACATACACACAAATGTTAACAATTGCAGAAAAGGAAAACACCTGTTTCTGAGTGTCGTCGAAGAGGAGAGAAGTGGAAAAAGCTGCGGAACTGCGGGTTCTTCTGGACAATGAAGAAGTGAGTGCAAACAATTTCTGCATCTTGCTACTCTTCAATCAGAAAGGGGAAATTTTGGAAGCTGGGATAGTGTTGGTCCAGAGAAAGGAAGGAAATGGGGTAAATATATACTCCTATTTCTAATATTGAGAGTGGCAACAGATTTCTGCCAAGAGATATATACTGCCATATTGGCTTGCTCGAATAATTTGTATACGTCACGTCTACTTAGCAAATCACGACTTCATTATGACTGGTTTTTAAATTTTTGATTCGATCTTATCTTAGCCATGACCTAATCTCCATTCATACATCAAAACTCTTTTTTAAATAATATCTCATACATCAAATTCAAATCTATTTTTTATTTTTTCAATAGAATAACACCATATTTGGTGTTACTACAAAAATTTTATGAGACAAATACCCAAAAATAGTATAAATTTTAAATATAGCGTAAATGATTAGAGTAAATTTATTTTTTCATGCAACATATACTTAAAAATGAGTTTGAATTTAATATAAATAGTTGAAGTCTCGAAGATGGCCTAAGATCCTATTTCAATCTCTATCTTTAATACCCCTAATTAAAAATTTCCCTAAGCTAAAAGAATGTCACAAAAACAGAGTCCAACGGTCCTACTACACTTAACAAAACTTTTGTGTGTATTCCATCTTCTTGATAACGCTGAAATACTTTTAAGCACTGAAATTAAAAAACTAATATTTAATTAAATGAATATAAATAAAATAGATAAACAGTCAGAACAAAGTAAGAAAATGAATTTTATTAAAAATTGCCAAAAAAATAAATGAGTCAGTTATAATATAACTAATTTTAAAAAGACACAATACCAACGGGACAGAGGAAGTAAGAATGTCCACGGTGGGGGAGCCGCTGCCCGCGGCTCGGTGCGCGGCCCCCTACTGCAGAGAGCCGAGAGCCGAAAGAGAGCCGCGGCCTTCACGCGGCTGAGCCGCTGCCCTCCACTGCAGCGGGCCACGTTTCGCGGCTGGGCCGCGATATAATTTTTTTTTTAATTTTCAAAAATTATTTTATGAATATTACTTCCATTTCCATTTTTTTCCACTCCATTTTACACTTCCAATCCCCAATTCAAACACCACTCTTTCCAATCTATTTCAATTCAATTTTTGAATTATGGATTCCGACTATGAACAATTCCAAGAAGTGGTAGATCTGGAGTTCCAAAACCTTGTTGCAGCGGTGCAACGTGAAGCTGACGAGGCGGAGGCGGCGGTGGCGTTCCCTCGGCCGTTCTATCATCGGCGGTATATCGACCGTGACCATGCCGGGGCTGACCGCCGGTTGATGGAAGACTACTTCAACGAGAACGCCTGTTATCCGCCAGAAATTTTCCGTCGGCGATTCAGAATGTCGCAAAATCTCTTCGTCCATATAGCGACCTGTTTGGCGCAGCGTTTCAAGTGCTTCAACTTGCGATATGATGCCACCGGCCGACCCGGCTTGTCGACATACTAGAAGTGTACGGTGGCAATTAGGCAGCTTGCCTATGCCGGGCCCGCCGACATGTTCGACGAATACCTACAGATGGGCGAAACGACTGCCCTACAGACGTTGATGCAGTTTTGTAGGGGCATTAAGGATATCTTCAAAGGGGAGTATCTACGGAAACCAACGGCCGATGATTGCCAGCAACTGATTGATATGCACGAGACGGTACATCATTTTCCAGGGATGTTGGGGAGCATCGATTGCATGCACTGGCAGTGGCGGAACTGCCCGGTGGCTTGGAAGGGGCAGTTCACTTCTGGTTTCAAAGGCCGACATCCCACGATGATCCTGGAAGCCATTGTTGATTATCGCTTGCGAATCTGGCATGCGTATTTTGGGGTCGCTGGGTCGAACAACGACATCAACGTTCTATGCTCGTCCCACCTGTTCAATGACGAGAGCCGGGGTGAGGGTCCGCAAGTTAGATTCATGGCCAACGGCACGCAGTACAACATGGGATACTATTTGGCCGATGGGATATACCCTCGCTGGCCCGTGTTTGTGAAGTCGATCCGACAAACCGTTGGGCAGAAGCAAACCTACTTCGCGAAAAAACAAGAGGGTGCTAGGAAGGATGTTGAATGAGCTTTTGGTGTCCTCCAAGCGTGATGGGCCATCATACGGTGCCCAGTTCGACAATGGCACGAAAATGATGTATCAGACATCATGACTGCATGTATCATATTGCACAATATGATAATAGCCGACGAAGGATTTGCTGCAGAGCGATGGACACCGGAAGATGGTGCTAGTTCGAGCTCGGGTACTGCCATGGAGCCCCTGCATATGGGTGTACCACGTACGAATGAATACTTGATCCAGCGGTACACCGATATGCGGAGCCAAATATCGCATACATCATTGCAGGCTGATATGGTTGAAGAGGTCTGGAACCGTAGAAGGAGCGCCGCAGAGTGATATGGGTTTTCGGGTTGTTGTTTTTAAACTAGAAAACTTTCGTTGTATAATTTTCCTATTTTAGTATAATACAACGAAGTTCTTGTTAATTTTTTTTTAGGTTATGAATTTTTTTTAATTCCAAATTATTTTATTTTAATTAAAATTATAAATATAATAAATTATAGTCTAATAAAATTTATTGAACTTAAATTAAAAATATCATTTAAAAAGGTAATCAAATTATTTTTTTAGAGAGCCACATTTCGTGGCCCTCTTTATTTTTGTTTAATTTTGTTAATTTACCATTGCGGAGGGCCACAAGAGAGCCACAAATGATGGTCTGGCCAATTTTGATGGCCTTCAAGGGCCACCATTATGGACACTCTATGTAACACAATGGCATTAAATTATGTTGTAGGAAGCGAGGTGGGAATGGGATGCGTTGCAAGCGTGCGTTCGTCCCGTGTCTGTCCTCAAATGAGTGATGGAGGACTGTCCCTTCACAACCTACTACTCAACTAATGGGAAGTTGTCGTAAAGTCAACTTGCGAACATGCAAGTAACCTTCGTGTCATCCAATTTTAAATTATACATATTTAGATATAATTTTTTATTATAAAAATTAATTTGTAGTATTATACATACAATCAGTTTTATTTATTAAAACATAATAAAACCTTTTTTCACAATGATCCATAAAGTTGGATCCGTGAAAATTATATTTTGTGGTATACTATAATCTTTCATATATTAGAGACCTAAATTTTGCATTGCTTGATTGAGATTATTTTATAATAATTTTTCAACTCCAATATTGTTTGCGAGTTCGATGCGGGATGATTTGTTTCGTAAGGAGTACTTAACACAAAATATCCCTTGAATTATGATTCTTGGGTTAGTGTTATAATTCCTAGAAATATGGAATATGAGTCCGGTAGAATAATTTATATGTATGGAAATGTTAAGATTCAGAAACTATAATTTTTATATAGTTAAATTAATATACTTTCGTTATTACAAAATAGATGTCACACTTGGGTGATTATACGAGATTTTAAAGATGTTATTTTGTGTATTAAATAAAATTTTTTTGTATTTTTATACACATTTATTATGGAAGAAGACAGACATGGAAAAAGCTGGTGAACCATGGATTCTTGTGGACAATGAAGAAATGTGTGCAAACTATTTCTGCATTTTGTCAATGAGACAATGAATTTGCTACTCGGAGAGAAACTATGGATTTTGTGGTTAGTTCATTAGTTGTTGGTCCTAAGATAAAATGGGATAAATATATACTAATATTGAGACTGGCAACAGAGTTCTGCCAATATATATATATATATATATATATAGGATTATAGGGTTTTGATCTATGCAAAACTAGATTTAAATACAGAAACGCAGAACAATATCATAATTAGGGCACTTTTAGGTCATAATTAGGTAATTTTTAGGTCATGCTAACAAAGCATGACCTAAAACGATCTTAGCATGACATTAAACCCAAATATTATAATATGACCTAAAATTGCTTAATTATGACCTTCCGTGTTTTTGGTTAATTATTGACCATTAGATCATCTAATCCTAGGGCCAAGATTTGGTCTGCATTTCTGGATTTAAACACATACTTATTTTGATCATCTCCCTAGGATTATATATATATATATATATATATATATATATATATATATATATAGAGTTTTGATCAAAAACCCTATATATAGAGTTTTAAACACATACTTATATATATATTTTGATCAAAACCCTATATATAGAGTTTTGATCTATGCAAAACCATTATTAATACAAAAATGCAGAACAAAGCATATAAAAGTCATTTTTAGGTCATTGTAAGCTTATTTTTACGTCATTATAGTAAGGATGACATGAAATAATCTTAACATGACCTCAAACTCAAAGTTTATAATATGACCTAAAATTGCTTTACAATGACCCTCTGTGTTTTTGTTTAATTATTGACCATTGGATTGTCAAATCTCATGGTCAGGATTTGGTCTGGATTTTGTATTGAGATCAAGTTTTGTATTGATCATTTTCCTATATATATATATATATATATATGTGCATTGCCATATTGATATTGGCATGCTTATAGTTATATACATTGAATACGTCTGCTTTCCAAACCACCATTTAATTTGAACTGGTGTTTAAATTTTAGGTTCAATATTACATTCATCTCATCTTCAATTGTCCAAGCCCCTAACTAAAAAATATCCAAGCTGAAAGAATGTCATGAAAATTAAAATATAATGCTGGAATATTTTTGATGCACTGGAATAGTGAAATTAAATAAATTGAACGAATATGAATAAATTGTTAAAAATAAATTAGATACATAATAGGAGTAGAGTAAGAAAATTAATTTTGTTAAAATTTGCCAAAAGAGGAAATGACATACCTCTAATAGAAATGCCTAACAAAAAAAACTCAATACTAAAATAGGTATAAAGTAAGAGAATCTGCAACATGATGCGTTTCATTCCGTCCCCATATATGTTCCTCCACACCCCTAGTTAGGGATGTCAATTTAGCCCGCAACCCGTGGGCTGACCCGAATAACCCGCCAAATTTATAGGGTTAGGGCTGAAAATTTCCAGCCCGATAAAATTACAGCTCGATTAGCCCGCACCCGATTAACCCACAACCCGTTAGGGCCAGACCCGAAAACCCGATGGGCTGGCCCGGAAACCCGATAAAATTTATATTGTTCTATTTGTTTGACTCTAATTCGACATTTCATTGATTATTTTATAATACAGATTACTGAAAAAATAACTTTCCATTTTATATATTAAATATATAAATTATATATTAATTTTTTATTAATATAATAATAGATAAATGAATTAGAAACTTCAAATTCACTAAAAAAATATATTTAAATTTCTAAACATGCTTTAAAATTTTTTGATGTTTATGTTTTATGTTGCATAAATCTCAAATATTAGTATTTGATCATGTTAATATTTGAGTTTACGCATATATCTCAAATTTATTATAATTAAATATTTTACATTTTATAAATATAACTAGTTTTTACCATTATTTATTGGATTGATCGCATGTTAATTTTATCGGTAGCAACCCGATTAACCCGATGGGCTAGCCCGAAACCCGAGCTTTTAGGGTTAGGGCTGAACTTTTATAACCCGAAAAAATAACAACCCGATTAGCCCGCACCCGATTGACCCGCAACCCGAATAGGGTTGGCCCGAAACCCGGTGGGCTGGCCCGATTGACATCCCTACCCCTAGTCGACCAATGGGAAGTTGTAGTAAAATCCACTCGAGTGACCCTCATATTATCCAATTTTAAAATTATATATACGTATAATAAATTTTTATTTATATAATTAATTTTATCTATTCAAAGCTATTTTTATAATACAACTGTAATTTCACAAAGTTAGATTAGTGACAACATAAGTTATATTTTGTGTTATAAAATCTTTCATATTACATACATAAATAAATAGATTCCACGACTGAAAGTCTGAAACCAAATCAAGCTCCTCGTATTTGGATCCTTTATCCCTATTACTCCAGTAAAATAACGATATATGACTAAGTTATTATCCAATAAAATAAATAATGGAATCGAAATAATGCTACACTAAAATGTACCAGTTCATAAATCGATAAGAAAGTATAAGAAAGAGAAATTTATTCATAATCCAAAAAAAAATTTCATAATGAACCAAATCTAAATTTAAAATTCAGTTCATAATTTTCGGATCATATCACATTTTTCCAAAAAATTCAATCAGATCAAATATATTTCCATCTTTTTCTTAAAAATAGGAACATTTGAAAGACATTAAATTTTAATTTAAAATTAATAATATAAAAGATATATAAAGAAAAAATGTACTCCCTAATATAAAATGAGTCTCACCTTATTAAGAGAAAAATGTTTGATAAAATAAAAAATTTCCATTTTTAAGAAATGAATTAAAAATGAAACAGTTTCAATTTTTAAAAAATGAAGTGTTTATTAAAAATTTAAAAATCTGAAATCCAATATATATATACACAAGGTAAAGTCGGCGCTCCCTGCATTCGAATTGCTCAAAAATCCGAACTAAAATATGACTGTTTATCCCTAAAAAAATTGAGGAAATTAAGAGATGCAATGCAACGGCAGTTGCAATTTTCTTGAAACAAAAGGCCCAATAAACGAGCAGTGGAAACTCATTTACTCATCGCTCCTCTCTTTTGAAGATCGATCCCAACCCTTATTCTTGGGTTGTTCCAGTTTGAGGTAGAAATTACATTTTGTTTTCGTACTTTGCGTTCACTCAATCGAATCTTAATTTTACTAATCCTTTAATTTAATTTTGGTAGTGTGCATTGTATTCACAAGTTATTTCGCATTAGGTTTTTTTGCTTAATCAGTTGAGGCTTAACGTATTTTTGAGCTGATAGTAGACTTGGTTAAGTAGTTTGTGTGAGGATCTCTGATTGTGTTTGTTTTGTCTACTGGAAATGGAAATGGAAATGTAGTTTATGAATTCGGTGTTTTAATTTCCTAGGAAAATGTCGCTTAAAGATGCAGAAATGAAGTATAACAGAGAAGATGAGGAAGATGATGATGGGGATGGTAGGGGACCTGAGGCATGGGAGAGGGACTACGCTGATGAGAGATCGTGGGAGTCTCTTCAAGAGGACGAGTCTGGTCTTCTCCGCCCTATCGACAACAAAACTCTCTACCATGCTCAATATAGGAGACACCTTCGCACCACCACAGCTGCTCGCATCCAAAAGGGATTGATTCGCTACTTGTACATTGTTATTGACCTTTCACGGGTATCTATTATGCGTATTGTTATATAATTGATTGCTTGGTGTGAAAAAACTATTCTTGTTACTCCCTATTTATGCACTTGGAAAATTACATATGATTTTAGACAATTAGTGCGACTCTTTGATGAAGTTGATTCAAGTGTCTTGCATTCATCTGTTCAACCATACTGGATTGATTTAGTTGAACAGTTAGTTCCTCCAGAGAATGTAACTGGAGGGCTTAATTGGTTTCTGGAGAACACCTTAATCATCAGTGTCTGTTGCTTTTTACAAGCACACGACAATCATTTTTCTGACTGTAGTTTCCTTTGGCTGTTGGTACTGTTGTTATGTTACATGGGAGTTCCTAGTTTCTAAAAATTGCCATGTGAAACTACATGATAGCCGTTGTAACCTGGGCACTGAGTATTTAGGAGTTCTAATATCTTATTCAAATGGTCCTTTCTTTATCACCTTTGTAATCTTGCTCTTTTGAAATGTAGGCAGCAGGAGAGACGGATTATAAACCTAGTCGAATGGTGGTGGTTGCTCGACAAGTGGAAGCTTTTATCAGAGAATTCTTTGATCAAAATCCCTCGAGTCAAGTTGGGCTAGTGACATTAAAAGATGGGGTTGCAAAATTCCCTCACAAGCCTTGGTGGGAGTCCCGGGTCGTATATCAAAGCTTTGATGGGTAAGTTGACAAGCTCAGGTGACGCATCCCTCCAGAATGGGTTGGATCTCGTACAGAGCCTCCTTAACCAAGTTCCTTCATATGGTCACCGTGAAGTTCTTATCTTGTATTCTGCACTTAGTACATGTGATCCAGGAGAAATTATTGAAACAGTACAAAAATGCAAGGCATCTAAAATCAGGTGCTCTGTCATCGGTCTCTCTGCTGAGCTCTACATTTGCAAATATCTTTGTCAAGAAACTGATGGATCATACTCAGTTGCACTAGATGAGGTGAGTTGCAATTAGAATAATGCGTGTCGATGTCAATAACAATGGTGAAAGTAGGAAAGCAGATGGTTTTATTAGGACATAACAAAATAATTTGCTGCAAATGTTTCCTTGGCAGTTTCACTTGAAAGAGTTGATCTTTGAGCATGCGCCTCCACCTCCGGCTATAGCTGAATTTGCTGTTGCAAATTTGATTAAGATGGGTTTTCCTCAAAGAGCAGCAGAAGGCGTAATTTCGATATGTTCTTGTCATAAAGAGGCTAAAGTTGGCGGGGGTTACACTTGCCCAAGATGCAAAGCTCGTGTTTGTGAATTGCCCACAGAGTGCCTAAGACCATCCACAATAGGCGCCCAGCGACCGCCCAGCCGAGCGCTGGCGCTGGGCGGTTCGCTGGGCGGTCTATTGCAGTCGCCCAGCGGACGATTGGAGAGAGAAACCGCGCAGCGCTGGGCGGTTTTGTGGCGCTGGGCGGTGCGCTGGGCGATCCGCTCGGCGCTATTGCAGCGCCCGGATCGCCCAGCGCGATTTTTTTTTTAAATTCGAATTTTTGAAATTCGAATTTTTAAAAAAAATCAAATATAAAAAAATATTATTTATTTATAAAAATTGTTTTCTATATATTAAAATCAATTTTTATAAATAAATTTATACTAGAAATTCGTTATAGCCCATATATATTTAATGGGCTTGCGAATTTATGAAACTCATTCTTGGTTGTCTCTCTTTTATAGAGACATCCTTGAATGTTTTATGTTCCACTTTCGATGTGGGACAATCTCATTCTTGGTTGCCTCTATTTTATAGAGACATCCTTGAATATTTTATGTTCCACTTTCGATGTGGGACAAACTCATTCAAGGATGTTTCTCTTTTATAGAGAGATATCCATGAATGTTTTATGTTCCACTTTCGATGTGGGACAAACTCATTCAAGGATGTTTCTCTTTTATAGAGAGATATCATTGAATGTTTTATGTTCCACTTTCGATGTGGGACAATCTCATTCAAGGATTTTCTATAAAATTGTATTTTAAATTATGTCATTTTTATTTTTTTAAGATTTTAATTATGTCTTTTTTTTATTTTTAAACTTTAAGTTGTAATGTTATTTTAAATTTTCATTTGTAAATTTAATTAATGTAATTTTTTTTAATTATGTACTTTTTAAATTTTATTAATATTAGTGAATTTTCCCGTATATGTTTCGTAAATTAAATTTCGTATATTGCGTTATTGTTAATTATTGCATTTTGTATATATTTGTTAATAGTGACGTGGATAGTATGTGGCTAGGCTATGGCCTGGGCTATTGCTGGGCTATTTGCTTGTTTTGATGATGTGGCAGGAGGATTTTTAGTGCTGATGATGTGGCAGTGGCTAGGCTATGGCTGGGCTATTGCTGGGCTATTTCTATTGTGGATGGCCTAATATGTGGCCTTACCCTTGTCTCTTCAATACCCGTACTACCATGGGCGGATCCAGGAAATGAATTTCGTGGGGTCGACTCAAACCAAAAAATAAAAATAATATTGAAATAATTTTTTTAATAAAAATATAATGCCAATGAGTACTCCTATTTTTTAATGTGAGAATGACAATATAGTTTGTTCTGTACCAAAATTTAGAAAATATAAAAATAATTCTAATCAAATAATAAGTTTAAAATGTTAAATTATAGAACTAATTCTTTTTTTAAATATTAAAAAAACGATACTGTACTTTTATTATCATCATTAAATTCAAGTAATGCGCTTGGTTTAAATACTTCCTACCTCCACTATAAGTTAGAAATTTCTTTTAAACACAAGATTTAAGAAAATAATACTAGTATTTATTGAGATAAGTAGAGAGAATAAAAAATGAGAGATGAAAATGTAAGAGAGGTAAAGAGAAAATAAAGTAGTGAGAAAAAAGTAAGAAATAGAGAAGAAAGTAAGATGATTTATAGAAACAGAATATAGAAATTATTCAAAATCTTATTTGGCTAAAATTGATATCAAAATAAATACTACTCCTACTTGGCTTATTTGTTATAAACAAATACTCCTAGTAATAAAATCTGAGACTGTTTTAAAATTAAAATTAATTAGCCACTCTATTAATAGATCGTGATGCCAGCTAAGCAATTTAAACTGTTAAGGTAAATACATGGGAAAAATGAAAATTGGATGAATTCTAATTATTGCATTATCTCTCTCTTCTCTCCTCGCTTACGATAAATAAAGCTTCTTCTCTGATCCCCTCTCTTCATTCACGGTGGCTACCTCCATGGTGCCGTCTTCGTATCCCAGACATAGTCGCTGCCTCACCTCTCATCTCTTGCTCAGCCTCGTCGTCATCTCTCTCTGCGCGGAGTAGGGTCGGAGGCAGCTTTCCGGCGGCACTCCGGGGGCGGTGGTGGGGTCGGCCGACCCCACTCGACCCCACCTGGATCCGCCGATGCGTACTACACTCATCCCCTTTCATAACCTGTAATATTTTTTAATAGATAATATATAGGGATATCAATCGGAGCCGGCCCATTGGGTTTTGGGCCAATCATGTGCGGGCTAATCGGGTTGTGATTTTTTCGGGTTATAAAAGTTCAACCCTAACCCTGAAAACTTGGGTTTCGAGCTAACCCAACGGGTTAATCGGGTTGCTACCGATAAAATTAACATGCGGCCAATCTAAAAAATAATGAAGAAAATTAGTTATATTTATAAAATATAAAATATTTAATTATGATAAATTTGAGATATATACTTAAACACAAACATGATTAAATACTAATATTTGAGATTTGTGCAAAATAAAATATAAATTTAAATATTTTTAATGAATTAGAAGTTTCTAATTTATTTATTTATTATTATATTAATAAAAATTTAATATATAATTTGTATATTTAATATAAGAGTCTCATTATTCACAAATCTAGTCTTAAAGACCGAACTTGAGACCAAATTAGTGCCCTTAGATCTAGTTTTTAATAGATGAGATGATGTAGTGAAAATTTTCGCATTTATTAGGTAGCCAAATTACTTCAACTGAAGGTATTTTTGTCAAATTACATTTATAGTTTATTACTTCATCCGGTAGACTTATTACTTCATTCCAATAGTAAATTGCTTCATTCCAGTAGATTATTACTTTATTCCACTTTGAATTTGAATTTGTTTAACTTTTTTACAAAATTTAAAGCCAATAGACTATGTTGTATGTCAATGTTGATGAAGTTATAACCTCATTTAATAAGGTAATGGACTGAAGTAATAACTCAATTGAAGTTCAATGAAGTAAAATTATATTGTGATGAAGTGCTATACTTGTTGAATGAAGTAAATGCACATATGAATGAAGTAGTGATCACTCTTTCTCGTATGCTCAAGAATCCCTTAAAGTAATAACCTAATCGAATGAAATGATAAAACTATTTGAATGAAGTAATAGAATAGAATAAAATAAAGTAGCTAAGAGCATCTCCAATGGCGGCGAGCGAGCCGGCTAGCCGATTTCCGGCGCTCGCCATTTCGGCGAAAAAATCGGCTAGCGCTGGCCGATTCGCGAGCGCTCGCCGCCATTGCAGGCGAGCGAATTTTTTTTTTAATTTTCGAAACACTATATATACGCGATTTACACGTCATTTTCATTCACACCACTTGTTTTAACGAGTACTCTCTCTATCTTAATTTCTGTACAAGATCAATAACGCGAAATGGTGAACAACAGCGAAGGTACTCCAGTGACGAGAGACGAACCCCGAGGAGAAGAGTTTTCTTCACGCAATGCTCGTGAGCATGCGTGACGATTTGAAGACCGGGGGGG